>NC_064636.1:36978119-37278119 GCF_023864275.1 Schistocerca cancellata | reverse complement strand
TGGCCGATGCCTGAAACTTCTGAGCACCATTAGCTGCACTGCCTTTTCTTATTTTCCGTTGTGTGTATTTGTATGGCTCATAGCTGATGGTTTTCAATTAAAGTTGAATTGTATTAGTGGTTTTTTAAGTCATGGGCCTTCAGCCACTTTAAAATTAAAGTTCCTTGCTTTTCAAGTGTTAGATTTTTTGGCCTTCAGCCAAATTATAGAACTTACTTAATGTGAGGCCTTCTGCCTTCTAAATATTGTTTTTGGTGTCTGAATTTTAAGTTAATGGCTTTTAGCCTTTTTAAAAAAAAATCAAAGTTGTTGTGCTCGTAAGGTAAAAGATAGTGTGGTGTATTCAGCCGATAACTAAGTTCAAGAATTTGTACTGTAATACTTGGTCAAATAAATAAAGTTATATGTGTTGAAGTGTAATTGACAGCCACTCATTTTGGCCCCTTTGCACAATTCCAACAACCTGTCCTGTCCTGTGAGTTTAGCAGGGCGTCTCAGCGGAACTATACTTTTGATAGCAAATTATGTGATATAAAATGACCAATTAACCTTACATACACAGCCTTTTCCATAACGTTAGCAAATACTGATGGCATAGAAATAGGTGTAAAATTGTATCATTATCCCTTTCTCCCTTTTTATAAAGTGGCTTTACTACTGATGCTTTAATCATTCAGGAAACTGATCTTTCCTAAAGGAAAAATTAAAAATATGGCTAAGTACAGGGCTGACATGTGCAGCACAGTACTTTAATATTCTGCTATGCACTCCATCATATCCATGAGAGTCCTTAGTCTCCAGTGATTTAATTTTTGAGTCAGTCTCCTCCTTGTCTGTATCACAGACGAATATTTCGGACATCAGTCTCGGAAAGGCATTTTCCAAGAGAGTTACATGATTCCCTGCAGAAACTAAATCTTTATTTAATTCACTGACAATGCTCAGAAAATGATTGTTAAATACTGTAAATATATATCTGATTCATCAGTAACAGAAATATTTTTACTATGAACTGATTGTATATCGTCGACCTTATGCTGATGATCACACTTCCTTCACAACTGAACCTGTGGTTTTAATTTTATCCTATGAATTAGCTGTTCTATTTGGACACCAAATACTCTTTGCTGTCCAAATAATATTTTAAGCACTTTAAATTTACTGTTTTTAATAGGCTTGATTGTGACTACTTCTATAATTTTGATATAATTCCCGCTTTCTTCTACAGGATATCCTTATCCCACTAGTCAGCCTCCCAGGTTACATTTTACTGCTAATATCCCATTTAGAATGTTCTAATGGAAAGCAACTCTCAAAAAGCATGAGAAATGTGTTAAGGAAAGTATTAATATTTGTCATGTATATTATCAGCACTATAAACATCCTGCCACTCTTGTTCCTTGACAAGGTTAAAAAAAAAAAAAAGAAAAAAAAAGAACTCTGTTGCTACTGGATTAACTTTCCTACATAGTTTGTAATTATATGTGACATTTGTTTGAGTACAAAAGCATTTTAGTGTTAAAATTTGTGTATCATGGTCTGAACGGCCATTCACCCTTTTACTAACAGAATGCCCATTTAGTAATCAAGAATGAATAAAAATATTGTCTATGGCTGTGCTACTGTTCCCCTGCACCCTAGTTGAAAAACAACACAGTCTGCATCAGATCATATGAGTTAAGGAGTTCTACTGATATCCTTTTCCTTGCACTGTCATATACAAAATTTATATTGAAGTCACCACATATAACTAATTTCTGGTACTTCCTACAAAGTGAATCAAGAACCCTGTCTAGCTTGAGCAGAAATGCTCTGAAGTCAGAGTTAGGGGACCTATAAACAACAACAATTAGAAGTTTGGTTTCACTAAACTCAACTGCTGCTGCAGCAACATTCCAATATCTTTTCAGTGCAGTGTCATGGAACGTCTGTGGACTCAAATGGAATACTGTTTTTTACATACATAGCCACTCCTCCACCCCGCAAGGAACTCCTTGAAAAACAGCCAGCTAATCTGTATCTTGGTAAAGGAAGCCTCTGAATTATCAAATTATTTAAGTGGTGCTCCGATTTACCAGCAATTTCAGAGTCAACATCTATAAGCAGTTTACTAACTTTATCTCCAATACCTCTTATATTTTGACGAAACATACAAATTCCGTCTCCACTTAGGATCATGATGTCCTCTGAAGGTGAGCCCTTAGAGGTACTTCCTTTAAGCAGGTATACCTATCAGCTGACTTCAATCTAAAAAAGGCACAGCTCTAACATCAACTACTACAGGAATTTTTCCATGAGTGATTCCCCCCCCTACACTGTCACCCATAAGCTTTGCCAGCCTCCCTTTTCCATACCTATTGGGCTGCAGGCCATGCCTAGTGAAATCCGATCTACTGATGGACTCAACTGGTGCTGTGACCCATGTCCTCTGCCATCAATGCCTTCTCCAGCCTCATGATAACGTGCCTACAGCCACATTAAGATGAGCCCAATCATGATGCTGAAAAAGTTGCACAAATGCACATTAGTGTCACCAGTTCGAGTAGCTACTTTATTTGTTACCAAGTAGTTGGCCAGACATTCTGTTGTTTCCATCCCACATCCGTTGTATTCTCCTGACCTCTCTCCTTGTAATTTTGTCTCATTTCCATGAGTGAAGTGGTGACTACAAGGAAAGCTACATCAAGATATCGCAGACATGCAACGGGCTGTGATAAATGGGTTTACAAGCTTCAGAGTTGAAAATTTCCCTGTTTGCTTCCAAGACCTCCAGAAACATTGGCAACTGTGTGTACATAGCCAAGGGGATTACTTTGATTGGGGCTAGGATCATTACCTGGTTTTCTATTTTTTAAGAAACTTGACTCGGAACTTTTCTGACAAAGGGATTGTTTTCAGATGGGTAGAAATTTTAGTCACAAATAATTTATTAGTTAATGAATTTTCACAGAAATTAAACTGATTATTAAAAGGAGTGAATTTGGGCCTATCTAATGAACTGGGTGCTTTTTGAATAAATTGTAGCTTTCACAATTTTTACTAACAAGTGGCATTGGAACAAGTTCAATCACAGATTTATCTTAAAAATATTTTATGAAAACTAATTATGTCACTGGAATAAGCAGCAGACAGACAACCCAGTCAACTACAAATTGTAATAGGTTTCAGTGTCGATACGAATTTTGATGCAATTTTGGAATTATCCAAATGAATATGTTGCTATGAAACCTGATGTCATATTACAACCTTTAATTATTATAGATCTTCCATTTGTGGTAGCAAAAATGAAGTGCTGAATTTAAATGATTTCAGAATTCAAATTTTGGGCTTCGTATACGAATCATAAAATACAGAAGGGTCCAGGAAAATGTAGACATTCTTTGATAGCCAGTATTCATGAAACAGAATTACATACCATTACAATTCTTGCATGGGAGAAAGGTTATTTTGTGTGTTCAAACTGACCCCAATTAGCAGCCACACAATATCAATGCCATTGAAGTGTTGCCGAACTACACCTGTCAGTGTTTGCTGGTGTGATAGCTGCACAGTACACCCAATGTTTTCTAGAAGCTCATTTGGTGTAGCTGACTTCCATTGATAAACTTCATTTTTCGAGGTCTGTCATGGGTAGAAGTCAAGAGGTGCAATATCTGGAGATGATAGTGAGTACTCGACAGCTCCTTTTTGACCGCTCCATCATCCAGGTAGGCTCTGACATATCTGTGGTAGTGAGGCAGAGCGCCATTTTGTTGTAGGTAAAATCTCTCATTTCCAAACACCTCTCTGATGGCAGGTAAAGTCAGTGTTTGCAGCATATGAAGACACACCTCATTTTTACAGTACCATCAAAGAAGCATGGGCCATTCAATAACAGACCACACCTCACATTAACTCCCGGTAGATTAACATGTTTGTCCATGTGAATGTGAGGATTTTCAGGAGCCCAGTATACACAGTTGTGGCAGTTTACATTACTGTTCAGTTTGAATTGCGCCTGATCAGATCAGATAAGCATCCCTGCAAACTTTCATCCTCACGAAGCATGCCTTCAAACCACTCGCAGTACTCCGTCCTTCAATCTGTGTCGTCGTCATTCATAAGCAGCGATCTCGGAATGTACACTTCCCAGTTTGGCGGCCATCAGAAATGGTTGTACGCTTGAATGGCTTACCCCCACTTTCATGTGCACCATGCTTCACAGATTTTTGAGGTGGCCTATTAAAATGTTGCAAAACAGCAGTGCTGGAAGCTTAACTTGTTGATGTTTTTGGTCGGCCAGACCTTTCTTACCACATCCTGCACGGTACCATCAGCTTCACATTTATCCCGAATATGATAAATTGTTGGACATGTTGTGGCTGGTTTCTGTACACATTCTGCCAGTGCTGTTGTACCTCCAACATGTTTTCATACTTCCAGTACCACTTCAGTATGGCCTTGCATTGCTCGAATGACGATCTTAACTTCATTCAGTGCTGCACTATCATCTGCTGGAAAACGCTTGCCAAACTCTGTTGAGAAAACAATATACTTTGCCACCATGCAAAATAGCAACACTATGTCTTTTTGTTCCAAAGATATTAACTATCAGAGAGTGCCTACATTTTCCTGGACCCCTCTGTACAATTCAGGATTATATAGCACCTTTGGAATCATCAAAGTAGTGCTATTTTGTAAACATATCTTGTGTGTGAAAAAATGGAATTTTGTTATATCAGTTTAGGTTAGGGTCAGCGAGTGTCACTAGCGGTCGATTAACTTTGCTCTAATAATCGATGGTCGACTATGAAATTGAAGTACACTACGCAGAATATTTTCTCCTCAGTATCTGAAAATTTGTACAATCTGCTAGGGCAATTTGTTTTCAGGGTTGAGGACTCTGGAGAGAAAACGAGACATCCCTCCGGGGAGGCGGGCACCGGCAATCACGAGGCAGAGGAGGAATGTGGTGACCGCTCGAGGCAGGTGGAGGTGGCTGGCCTCGTCGCAGCCATGCGGAGTGCTGTGTTGAGGTGAGTGGGGGCGAGGCAGCCGTGGCTACTGCCACTGTATTCTGCCTGCATTGACTCTTGGATGTCACGAGTGGGCACTTTTATTTACACCCCAGCCATGGGATCGCATGAGCTGTGACAATGAGGTTCTGAGGAGCAATGAGTGCAGACTTCAGTAATGATTGAAGCAAAATTCACAGTCTCTGTTTCTGACAGAAGTGTACGATAATTTCTCGACACTACTGATGACAGAGAATAGGAAACATGTCGTACAAACATTTTGAAATGTCATTGTTTATTTGCTCATGTAAATAAATGTCTACAAACATATGAAACTGTATTTAGAAGGCAGTGCATAGAGCATTTCTACTTTATCCTTCCTGTCGCAGTTTCTTTCAGAGTATCAGATATAGCCATTTTCACTGTTGAAATAATTTTCACTAACCCTTTGGGCGCGCCTGCAACAGTTAGCCGCAAGCCGTTTTCTGTTAGTGTCACAGATAGAGTTATACTTGGAGGAATGTCCAAATACGTATTTGTCATTCATTACAGCTGTCACCACTTACTACATTTGTGCAATTCACGCTAAAAGCAGTTTGGTCGCTATTGTTTGGAAAATGGATATGTGTTTGCAGTGTGTTTGCTGCTATGCACCTTGTAACATATGTACTTTCTATACTTATGTTTTTCTCACTTCCCAAGGCAATATTTCTTTTATTTTAGTATGTAATGAATATTTGAATTGAATCAAAGTACCCATATGCAACTTGTGTTACCTTTTAAAATATTGGATATTGTCTTGCAACAATATCTTACTGTTCTAAACATTTGTATCATTTGGTCTCATAAGAGTATGGAAATGGGGGGAAAAAGAAGACATTTCACAGGCACTCTCAAATTTTATGTCCTAAAGACTATGAGACAATATTACAGAAATTGTCAGAAGAATTGTCAGACCATGTGAATCACAGTTAGAAGAGGAAGTTATTGAAAAAGAAAACCACAGCAGTAACTCCGAACTATGAACAGAGGAAACGGTCTGTAGGAGCTGATCATTCATTTGCTCCCGGGATTCCTGAGTTGGGGACTGGAAAGCACCGCTGTTTGGTCACCATAAACTGTATGCATGCTTCACCGATCACCGTGGCAGTGGAACATTGTGTGTGACAGGGAATGGGAATCTTGGCATGAACACCCAGGTCATGATAACAGAATAAACTTCTAAAAAAAATTAAATAAATAAATAAAGGAACCTGTCAATCTCAAGGTGTGCTGCGCACAGATGAGATGCATAGCAGTTGAGTTGTCACAGTCGTTAACGGACAACCTGGTGGGACCCTGCCGCACCTTAGTTGTATAATGTTTACTCAGGCATGTGGGTCTCTGTCTGAGTGGACCCTTATTTCCCCCGCTGCTCATGGGATAAAAATGGAACCCTTGGAGATTTCTCCTTATTGTCCCAGTGGCAAGAGTGGGCTGCTGGTAGGTACTAACACCCAATCAAATAAGAGGGGTGATGTAGCCACTCTTCCAGACATGGTGGCGACACAGAATTTGTGCACGAATACTAACGGAATGCATGCTGCAGGTCAGAATGTGTTTATAATTGTGAAACAGAAAGAGGGCAGTTTCGAAAAAGTTTCGCCTTTTTATGTTCAAGAAGGTTTGGAGGGCATTACAGGTTCATCGAAATCCGTCAAGCGATTGTGTAATGGTATGCTGTTGGTTGAAACTGCTAGCTCCCAACAATCAACATGCCTCCGGAAAGCTAAACGTCTTGTAGAATATGCCGTCAAAATGGAGCTCCGCAATACCTTGTGCTATACCAAACGTGTTGTGTTGTGTAGAGATCTGGTAGACATACATAAGGAGAAATTGAAAGATGAGTGGGCTCAAGAAGGATCAGCAATTTGCTGAATATGCTGAAAAGGGTGGATGGGAATCTGGTGAAATCTGACTCCTTCAATAACATGAAACTCCCAGAGCATATCAAGGCAGGTTTTCTTTATCTAAGCATACGGCCATATGTCCCTAACCCAGTGATCTGTTTTAAATGTCAGTATTTTGGTCACACACCTGTGGCAAATGTAGCCAATGCCTTGATGGCATTCGCTGCTCCTCCCCTCCAGAGTGTGTAAATTGCTCTGGGGATCACCCTGTCTGGAGTAGGGATTGCAGTGTCTTTCTTGAAGAGCAAAAGATACAGGAGATTAAGATTTTGAGATGCATCCCATATGGAGAAGCCAAGAACATCTATAAGGCCGAGCAGTCTTCCACATTCACTACATCTTTTGCATTCCCCTTAAAAATCGTAGTTTGACAGCCAACACTTCTTCACAAATGGAGGTTGCTAGTGTCAGCACTAGTACCTGCATGTGTCACTGTACTTGTAAATTAGTTTCAGAGCCCATAGCCCCTCCGAGAACGCAAGTGAAAGCCACCATTGTGGAGCTTATGGTACCTCAAAAGGCAGAATCTTGTAAAAATCCAGCTCTGCCTCTGCCACTGTTGTGGTAGTCTCCAGAAAGCCCTTCCAGGTCAAGAAAGCAAACGGGAAACTCGAACCGCAGTCAAAAACAGGTGATAGACTGTCAGACCGAGACAATGTAATTCGACTTGATGGCTCTGCTGCTTCCTCTTCAGAGCCTACGGACTGCGAAGTCTGCCCGGGGCAACCATCTTATCCCAAAGCTGAAACTCCAATCATTGTCGGCTCCCCACCCCAGTGGAAAGACAGGGTGAAAGTCCAACCACCATGATAAATAGCTCCCATACTACAGCGGAACATGAATGGGTTCAGGACTCTTGTGGAGGAACTGAAACTCTTGGTGCAAGCACAGTCCCTGTGCTTGTGTTTACAGGAAACACATTTCAAAGCTAATGATGCACCTCTGCTATCGTGCTATACCCTCCACCGTGATAATGACCTGACTGGGGAATGAGCTGAGGGAGATGTTGCTGTGTTTGTCAATAACACACACCACTCCTCTGCTCTCCTTAGTTACTGATCTAGAAGCAGTGGCCATTGCAGTTCATGCAAGTCCGATGATCACTATCTGCTCTCTGCACTTGCCTTCACAGGAAACAATGGACTCTGAGGCTCTCGCAAGCCTAATTGAACAACTTTCCCACCCATTTCTCAAACTGATTTACACTCCTGGAAATTGAAATAAGAACACCGTGAATTCATTGTCCCAGGAAGGGGAAACTTTATTGAGACATTCCTGGGGTCAGATACATCACATGATCACACTGACAGAACCACAGGCACATAGACACAGGCAACAGAGCATGCACAATGTCGGCACTAGTACAGTGTATATCCACCTTTCGCAGCAATGTAGGCTGCTATTCTCCCATGGAGACGATCGTAGAGATGCTGGATGTAGTCCTGTGGAACGGCTTGCCATGCCATTTCCACCTGGCGCCTCAGTTGGACCAGCGTTCGTGCTGGACGTGCAGACCGCGTGAGACGACGCTTCATCCAGTCCCAAACATGCTCAATGGGGGACAGATCCGGAGATCTTGCTGGCCAGGGTAGTTGACTTACACCTTCTAGAGCACGTTGGGTGGCACGGGATACATGCGGACGTGCATTGTCCTGTTGGAACAGCAAGTTCCCTTGCCGGTCTAGGAATGGTAGAACGATGGGTTCGATGACGGTTTGGATGTACCGTGCACTATTCAGTGTCCCCTCGACGATCACCAGTGGTGTACGGCCAGTGTAGGAGATCGCTCCCCACACCATGATGCCGGGTGTTGGCCCTGTGTGCCTCGGTCGTATGCAGTCCTGATTGTGGCGCTCACCTGCACGGCGCCAAACACGCATACGACCATCATTGGCACCAAGGCAGAAGCGACTCTCATCGCTGAAGACGACACGTCTCCATTCGTCCCTCCATTCACGCCTGTCGCGACACCACTGGAGGCGGGCTGCACGATGTTGGGGCGTGAGCGGAAGACTGCCTAACGGTGTGCGGGACCGTAGCCCAGCTTCATGGAGACGGTTGCGAATGGTCCTCGCCGATACCCCAGGAGCAACAGTGTCCCTAATTTGCTGGGAAGTGGCGGTGCGGTCCCCTACGGCACTGCGTAGGATCCTACGGTCTTGGCGTGCATCCGTGCGTCGCTGCGGTCTGGTCCCAGGTCGACGGGCACGTGCACCTTCCGCCGACCACTGGCGACAACATCGATGTACTGTGGAGACCTCACGCCCCACGTGTTGAGCAATTCGGCGGTACGTCCACCCGGCCTCCCGCATGCCCACTATACGCCCTCGCTCAAAGTCCGTCAACTGCACATACGGTTCACGTCCACGCTGTCGCGGTATGCTACCAGTGTTAAAGACTGCGATGGAGCTCCGTATGCCACGGCAAACTGGCTGACACTGACAGCGGCGGTGCACAAATGCTGCGCAGCTAGCGCCATTCGACGGCCAACACCACGGTTCCTGGTGTGTCCGCTGTGCCGTGCGTGTGATCATTGATTGTACAGCCCTCTCGCAGTGTCCGGAGCAAGTATGGTGGGTCTGACACACCGGTGTCAATGTGTTCTTTTTTCCATTTCCAGGAGTGTATTTCAATGCTTGCAATGTATTATGGGGCTCACACTTGACTTGCCCAAGGGGTCAAGTGTTGGAGAACTTCATGATGTCTCAGGAGCTGTGCACCGTCAACATGTCCCGTGCATTTCTCAGCTGCTCCTGGGTCACCTTCAGCCATCAAACTGCCTTGCTCTCCAGGCCGTGCACACTAAGCACAGTGGGAAGCAACTGATTACTTTCATTCCAATGACCACTTCCCACAGTGGATCCACGTACCGGATGGAGGATTGTTGGAACAGAAGCCACCAAAATGGATGATCAGCAGGACTAACGGGGTGCTGTTAAGCCAGTTGGCTGCGTTTGAACACCGTGACAGTGACCAGGAATAGGTGGACCACATCATGTGTGTGATCCGTCATGCCACTGACCTATCCATACCACAGTCTTGAGGTCATCTTAGGGGGTGACCCGCACCTTGGTGAACAGGTAAGTGCCGTTCAGCCACCTGGTAGAGGCATGCGGCCCTTTAACAGTTTAAATGCCTCGCGACAGCAGAAAGCCTCACAGCCTTTCGAGTTGAGAGCCGAGGCTTGACTCGTCATTACGGAGAGTGAAAAAAGGTCGTGGCAAACGTTCCTGGACTCCATCAACCATTCCACTTGTTCTACAAAAGTGCAGGAAGTCATCTGGAGGATTTCCAATAAACGTAGTCGATTATTGATAGCAGCGGTATTGAAAAAGCGGTGTCTCCAAATGGCACCCAGAGCCATCGTTCAGATGCTGGCTGACCATTTTGGAAAAACTACAGCCGATCCAAGTCAGGATCCAGCATTTTTTCGCTACCATGCAGCTGTAGAGGGGGGCAAGTTGGACTTCAGATCCAACAGTTTTGAGGCCTATAACTCTCCAAGTGGGAGCTCGAAACGTCTCTTTCTGATTCTTGTGACACTACATATGGTCACGACCAACTCCGGTACCTCATGCTTCGACATTTGCCAATAGTGTGAAAGGAAATCATCCTAAAACGTTTTAATCTTATGCGGCAGACAAGCAACTCCAATTCATGGAGGGAGACAATTCTGATACTTCTCCTAAATCCAGGAAAGGTCTACGCATCTCCCAGTAGTTACAGGAATGTTGCCTTAACGAGCTGTGTAGGAAAGACTGGAGCGAATGGTTAACTGTCGTCTAGCCTGGCTGTTAAGAGACCAGGCAACTCCTTAGCCACTCTAGTTGTGGATTGGGGAGATTTCGGCCCACTATCGACAACCTGACCGTGCTGGAGGTGGCCGTTTAGCAGTCTTTCCTACATAACCGTCACTGTGTGGGTATATTCTTCGATATCAGAAACGCTTATGATACTACTTTGAGAGACTGTATTATTGCACATCTGCATCCTTGGGGATTTCATGGTCACCTCCCCATCTTCATAGGATCTTCCCTGTTTCAGTGGTTTTTTAGGACCCTCGTTGGTGGCTCTGCAGCTCGTTGTGAACAGGAGAATGGTGTCCCTCAGGGCCATGTTTCAAATGTTAGCCTCTTTGCCATAGCCATAAACAGTAGCATGTATACAGCAAGGAGTCCTGTACAGTGTTCATTATTGTTGGACGTTTTTGCTGTTTTCTGTTACTCCTCCAGTGTTGCAACTTAAAGTGCAGAGGTTAGAGGGAGCTGCCAAAATGGGTTTACAATTTTCTGCAGATAAGTGTGTGTGTGTGTGTGTGTGTGTGTGTGTGTGTGTGTGTGTGTTCTCATTTTAATCAGTCTTGTTATATTTTTAATTTTAGCTGCCTTGCATATGAGGAACACCATCCTACATTTTAGAGACTCGGTTGGGTTCTTGGGCCTCATTTATGGCTTCAAATAGGCTGAGAGACCTTAGAGCAAGAACCCTGCAGGGACTCAATATCTTAAAGTGCAATTAAAGCAATAACAGCCCTCGGTCGCAAAAATTACATCTTTTGACCTGGTTTCGGCACTACTATGAGTGCCTTCATCAGAAGTAAGACATTGAAACTGGCCTATAACATAAGTACAAAAATCACCGCAAATACAAATAGGCTACTTAACATTCAAAATATAGACAGATGAATATTATGATGAACATTATTTAGTACATGAAGTAAAAGGCAATGTTTTATTTGACAGCAGCATACATAGTAACTTTTTGTCTATGTAAGAGTTTAGAAGTACTGTTTAAAGGCGGAAACTAACAGCACAGGAAAGAAATAGTACTTACATGTCACGTATAAACTAAATATCAGGCGCTAAAGCCTTAAGTCACAAAACTTTTTATGAAATAATACATGGGAGCAAACTACTATGGGCTACTCACACGTCATGCCATAGGTAGCAGAAGACTAGATTAGACTAGATTAGATTAGATTAATACTAGTTCCATGGATCATGAATACGATATTTTGTAATGATGTGGAACGAGTCAAATTTTCCAATACATGACATAATTAAGTTAATTTATCAACATACTTAAGTTAATATAACAACTTTTTCATTTTTTTGTGTTTTTTATTTTTATTTTTTTTAATATATATATATTTTTAATTTATATCTAAAAATTCCTCTATGGAGTAGAAGGAGTTGTCATTCAGAAATTCTTTTAATTTCTTCTTAAATACTTGTTGGTTATCTGTCAGACTTTTTATACTATTTGGTAAGTGACCAAAGACTTTAGTGCCAGTATAATTCACCCCTTTCTGTGCCAAAGTTAGATTTAATCTTGAATAGTGAAGATCATCCTTTCTCCTAGTATTGTAGTTATGCACACTGCTATTACTTTTGAATTGGGTTTGGTTGTTAATAACAAATTTCATAAGAGAGTATATATACTGAGAAGCCACTGTGAATATCCCTAGATCCTTAAATAAATGTCTGCAGGATGATCTTGGGTGGACTCCATCTATTATTCTGATTACACGCTTTTGTGCAATAAATACTTTATTCCTCAGTGATGAATTACCCCAAAATATGATGCCATATGAAAGCAACGAGTGAAAATAGGCGTAGTAAGCTAATTTACTAAGATGTTTATCACCAAAATTTGCAATGACCCTTATTGCATAAGTAGCTGAACTCAAACGTTTCAGCAGATCATCAATGTGTTTCTTCCAATTTAATCTCTCATCAATGGACACACCTAAAAATTTTGAATATTCTACCTTAGCCTGGTGCCTGCGTTAACAACTGTGTGCAGGTGAACATTACACCAAGAGTGCCATCTAGTAGCCACAAATACAAACCGGCTACTTAACATCCAATATATAGACAGACAAATATTATGATGTACATGAAGTAAATGGCAATATTTTGTTTGACAGCAGCAGACAGGTTAACATTTTGTTATACATTAGAGCTTATAAATACAGTTTAAAGGCTGAAAATGGCATATAGAATTACAAATGGGGCTGAATAAGAGCAAGCAGAAAAACAATATGACATGAAATGCAACCAATATAAACCATTTAATAGACAAAAAGTATGACTCCACTTAGATAGAAAAAACATTTCGGTAACTGCGTGAAGAAACACAAAATCAAATATCAGGTAACGGCTTTATACCGTTGAAGACATTTTTATTACGTAATTACAGCTGCTCCTTAGGAATGAAGCCATCATTTTGAGAAAGATGTTTAAAAATTTCTAATTCTTCAAGAATATTTAATCAATGCCCATTCTTCTCAGTGTGCAAAATGTTGATGTCGTGAACAGCTTTAGGCACGTAACCTGTAATCAAAAGGTGGTCGGCAAAAGACGAATTTTGGGCAGTAGTGCCATTTTTTTCTTAAAAGATTTTCTTTGTATCTGATTGTAAAGACAAGTCCTGTTTGTCTTATGCAGTAAGAAGAGCAGATGGCGCAGAAAATCTAATGAAAGCCAGTTTTACAAAGGGGAACTAGTCAATTTTAAATTATGAATAATTTTTTTTCCAACTATTATTGGTTGAAAAGGCGGCATTACAATTGTATTTATTACGAAGAAGGCATTGAATCTGATAGGGGATGGGCCTCAAGAAAGGAATAGAAAAAAACTTTTTTTTAGGTTGGATTCAATGATAGAAGTGGAGAGAGTAGTAACTGTTTTAACAGTTTTAAAATGTTCACAGAGTGACTGGCTCGCCCATATTTTGTGTAAGTGGTCAGCCTGTGACATTTTCCTGTGCCTTCCTCCTTTGTCATTTTCTTGTGTTTTAGTCTTGTGTATAGCATCTTTATTCTTTCCTATTATCTCAGCATGTATCATCACATTTTCATAATTTTTTGCATATTTGTTTCTTTTAATATGTGTAAGGGGACCCGTAAGCAAAACACACACACACACACACACACACACACACACACACACACACACACACACACACACAAAATGTGACCACATGGTTGAGGAGGGGAAACAACAAACATATGATCACCATTTTTAAATAGGAAAAGATGAAGAAACTATTTCAGTAAGTGAACCGCTTCCTTCTTCTTCTTCTTCTTCTTCTTCTAAAGCCAAGGCCAAGAACATACTAAAAGTTTTTCCAGGTCCAAAACAATGACAATATTGTGGGTAGTACAAAATAATGCATCCAGTATAGTAAAAGAGCTGAGATTCAATATTCAAGAGAACGAGACTGCAGACACACCACAAAACCAGAGATCTAGGCTCTTTTAGGTGCATTATATCTAATAGGTATAAAGAAAGGAGACACGATTACTGTGAACTGTGGGATTCAGATGCCACAAGAACAATTATTTTACAATCTCTCTTCAGCTATAAACACTTTAGGTTTCTGCTATGAGCTCATAGGTTTGACGACTTGGGTACCTGGAATGGGAGAAAACAAAGAGAGAAACTAGAACCTATTTGGGACTTCCATCAAGATTTTGTCAACTGTCTTGTTCAGTACAATGTTAGCGAGTTTGTAACTGTTGACAAGATGTTGCTTCATTTCAGAGGATGCTGCATATTTGTATAGTATATCCATAACAAGGCTGCAAAATATGGGATCAAGATTTGTGCCTGGTATGATGCCAAAACGTTTTTTACCATGAACTTTGAAATTTGTTGTGGCAAGCAGATGCCAGGACCCTAGCAAGTCTGATAACATTGTACAACGATTAGCGACACTAGTTGAGAAAACAAACAGATATCTTTCGACTGGCAATTACTGGAGTAGCTACCCTCTGGCTGAAAATCTCCTCTGCAAAGGATTGACTTTCTTGGAAACCATGGAGAGGGGGGAGAGAGAGAGAGAGAGAAGGAAATTCCTCCAGAATTTTTTTTTGCCTCGATTATTTCTAAAAAGAACAAAGCTGTGATTTTTTTTATCGACAATACACAGCACAAATGTAATAGATCAAGAGACTACGAAATCGAGAGTGGAGTACAATGCTACCAAAGGAGTAGTAGGTGCTGTAGATCAGATGTTCTCATCCTACAGCATTTCCAGAATTATGCGACGATGGCCAATGGCATTTTTTTCTACGGACATCTAGATACTGCTGGGATAAATGAAGACATTATTTTCAAATTCAACAATCCTGATAATAAAAGAGAATATGGATTTTTTTAAACATCTTGCTCTTAGCCTGATGGAAGAACATTCAAATCAAGGAATGTTACATCAAACAGTTCCCAAGGATATGCACACCTTCTTGGCCAAGTAATGACATGAAGAAAAGCAGACCAAGGAACCAGCAAAATCTGGAATTTGTTACATATGCGGCAGGCATAAAAACAACAGAATAAAAACAGAATGTGTAAAATGTAAGAAAGATATATGCAAGAAACATAGTGCCACAGACACTAAGTGTGTGCATTGTGAAAGGAGCTGCAGATGGAAGTTGACTAACTTATTCAGTCACAAAGAGGAGTGGGAGTTGATGAGTGCTCCATTTCATAATGTGTTCTCGTGTTACTTTCTTTTCACACCAATCAGTGCAGTTAAGTGATACAACTTTAAAAAAGTGAAGGGAACAAAGAATATTAGCACCTTATTAATTACTGTGACAGCAATAGACAATTATGAAGGCAAGAAATAAATAAAATATTGTTTTTATAGAGCCATGTGAAGTTATGTTTTCTCCATTAAAATGCAACTAGTGATTATAAAAAGGTTATTTTTCCTAAGGTTCAAAATGTATTACTAATTGCTGTGTAAAAGCCGCAAGGCACGTACTCATGAAACTTTGAATGGCACTCCCACTGAGTGGTTAAAAAAACATTTCTTATTTATGCTGAGTGCATACTCCTTTGTCCAGCTATTGTGAAGTGTAGATAGCTTTTAGCTTTCAAATATTGGGTTTCTCTTGTTGAAGAACTCTCTTAGTAGTGTGTATTTATTCGCTGGCATGACACAATACTCTCAACTGATATTACGACTGTAGAAAGCTACACAGAGCCCCCACCCCCCACCCCCCGCTCTTGCTGCCCCCGCCCCTCAGGAGAGTATGTCTTTGTAAAACAATAAACCGTCCATAAAGCTTGATATTAATTACTAAATTGCTGTACACTTGAATGATCAGTCACCATTTGTCAGCTGGAGTTACACGTGATTCTACTGGAATGATATATAATAGCACAATATAGATGATAGATCTTGTATGGTAATGATTGTACCCCCCCCCCCCCTCCCTCCGCTGGGGTGGCTTGTGTTCCTCAGCGATACAGACAGCCATACTGTAGGTACGACCATAATAGTGGGGTATCTGTTGAGATGCCAGAAAAACGTGGTTCCTGCTGAGGGGCAGAAGCCTTTTCAGTAGTTGCAGGAGCAAGAGTCTGGATGATTGACTGATCTGGCCTTGTAGAATCAGCCAAAATGGCCTTGCTGCTATGCTGATACTGTGAATGACTGAAAGCAAGAGTAAGCTACAGCCGTAATTTTTCCCAAGGACATGCAGCTCTACCATATGGTTATATGATGATGGCATTGCCTTGGGTGAAATATTCCAGAGGTAAAAAGAGTCCTCCATTTGGATCTCCGGGTGGGCGGGGACTACTCAGGAGGATGTCTTCATCAGGAAAACATAACTGGCGTTCTTCGGATCAGAGCTTGGAATGTTAGCTCCCTTAATCGGGTGGGTAGGTTAGAAAATTTGAAAGGAAAACTGAAAGGTTGAAATTAGATATGGTGAGAAGAGAACTAGTGAAGTTTGGAGACAGGAAGAACAGGACTTCTGGTCATGTGAATACAGGTTTGTAAATAATAAATCAAATATGGGTATATGGGTAATGGAGAAGTGGGTTTAATTATAAATAAGAAAATAGGAATGTGGTGGGTAAACTACTGTGAACAGAATAGTGAGCATGGGCACATTATCATAGCCAAGATAGACATGAAGGCAACTCTACCACAATAGTAAAAGTTTACATGCCAACTAGCTCCGCAGATGATGGAGAGATTGCAGAAATGAGTGATGAGATAAAAGAACTTATTCAGATAGTTAAAGCAGATGAAAATTTGTAATGGGGGGACTGTAATCCAATCGTTGGAAAAGGAAGAGTAGGAAAAATACGTGAATGGGGGGTTGGAGGAAGGAATGAAAGAGGAAGCTGCCAGGTAGAATTTTGCACAGAGCACAGTGTAATCATCTCTTAACACTTGGTTTAAGAATCATAAAAGGAGGTTGTAGACATGGAAGAGACCTGCAGACACTGGAAGGTTTCAGATTGGTTATATAATGGTTAGACAGAGATTTAGGAACCAAGTGTTAAATTCTAAGACATTTCCAGGGCAGAGGTGGACTCAACCAAAATTTATTGATTATGGGACCTGGAAAAGTTGAAAGAACCAGAGGTTGTTGAGAGATTCATAGGGAGCATTGGGCAACAGTTGACTAGAACAGAAGATGAAAGTGAAGCTTTAAGAGATGGAGTAGTATAGCCACCAGAGGGTCATGTAGATAAAATGACAAGACCCAGCAGAAACCCTTGGATAACAAAAGATATTGAATTTAATTGTTGAAAGGGGAAAATTTAAAAGTGCAGCAAATGAAGCAGGCAAAAGGGAATACAAATGTTTAAAAGATTAAGTTTACAGCAAGAGCAAGACTGCTAAGTAGGAATGGTCAGAGGACAAATTCAAGGATTTAGAAGCATATTTCACTAGGGCAAAGACAAGTACAGCCTGCAGGAAAATTAAGAGGCTTTTGGGAAAAAGAGAAGCAGCTGTAGCAATATCAAGAATTTAGATGGTAAACCAGTCCTAAGCAATGAAGGAAAAGCTGAAAAGTGGATGGATTGTTTAGAGGTCTGTACAAGGGAGATGACCTTGAAAGCAGTATTATAAAAAGGGAAGTGGATGTTGAGAAGATGAGAGGGGAGATATGAAGCCACGAGAAGAATTTAAAAAACCTCTGAAAGATGTAAGTCAAAACAAGGCCCCAGGAGCAGACAGTATTCCGTCAGAACTACTGATAGCCTTGGGAGAGCCAGCAATGACAAAACTCTTCTATGTGGTGTGCAAGACATATGAGACGAGGGAAATATCAGCAGACTTCAATAAGAATGTAGTAATTCCAATTCCAAAGAAAGCAGTTGCTGACAGGAGTGAAAATTACTGAATTATCAGTTTAATTAGTAATGGTTGCAAAATACTAACACGAATTCTTTAAAGAGGATTGGAAAAACTGATACAAGCAGACCTCAGGGAAGATCAGTTCAGATTCCAGAGAAATGTCGGAACATGCGAGGCACTACTGACCCTATGACTTATCTTAGAAGATATATTAAGGAAAGGCAAACATACATTTATAGCATTTGTAGACTTAGAGAAAGCTTTCGACAGTGTTGACTGGAATATTCTCTTTGAAATTCGGAAGGCAGCAGAGGTAAAATACAGGAAGCGAAAGATTATTTATAACTTGTACTTATAGTGAACGAGCAGTAAGGAAACCAAATAAACATTTGGAACACGAATTAAAGTTCATGGAGAAGAAGTAAAAACTCTGAGGTTTGTTGATGGCATTGTAATTCTGTCAGAGACAGCAAAGGATTTGAAAGAGCAGTTGATTGGAATGGACAGTGTCATGAAAGGGGGATGCAAGATAAACACAAAACAAGGATAATAGAATGTCGTCGAATTAAATAAAGTGGTGCTAAGGTACTCAGATTAGGATACGAGATTCTTCATGTAGTACGTGAGCTTTGCTATTTGAGCAGCAAAATAACTGATGATGTTTGAAGTTGTAGTTGTTGTTGTTGTTGTTGTTGTTGTTGTGGTCTTCAGTCCACAGACTGGTTTGATGCAGCTCTCCATGCTACTCTATCCTGTGCAAGCTTCTTCATCTCCCAGTACCTACTGCAGCCTACATCTTTCTGAATCTGCTTAGTGTATTCATCCCTTAGTCTTCCTCTACGATTTTTACCCTCCACGCTGCCCTCCAATGCTAAATTTGTGATCCCTTGATGCCTCAGAACATGTCCTACCAACCGGTCCCTTCTTCTGGTCAAGTTGTGCCACAAACTTCTCTTCTCCCCAATCCTATTCAATACCTCCTGATTAGTTATGTGATCTACCCATTCTAATCTTCAGCATTCTTCTGTAGCACAACATTTCAAATGCTTCTATTCTCTTCTTGTCCAAACTATTTATCGTCCATGTTTCACTTCCATACATCTACACTCCATACAAACACTTTCAGAAACGACTTGCTGACACTTAAATCTATACTCTTCTTCAGAAACACTGTCCTTGACATTGCTAGTCTACATTTTATATCCTCTCTACTTCGACGATCATCAGTTATTTTGCTCCCCAAATAGCAAAACTCCTTTACTACTTTAAGTGTCTCATTTCCCAATCTAATTCCCGCAGCATCACCCGACTTAATTCGACTACATTCCGTTATCCTCATTTTGCTTTTGTTGATGTTCATCTTATACCCTCCTTTCAAGACACTGTACATTCCGTTCAACTGCTCTTGCAGGTCCTTTGCTGTCTGACAGAATTACAATGTCATCGGCGAACCTCAAAGTTTTTGTTTCTTGTCCATGGATTTTAATACCTACTCCGAACTTTTTTTTTATTCCTTTACTGCTTGCTCAATATACAGATTGAATAGCATCGGGGAGAGCCTAAAACCCCGTCTCACTCCCTTCCCAACCACTGCTTCCCTTTCGTGTCCCTCGACTCTTATAACTGCCATCTGCTTTCTGGTCAAATGTAAATAGCCTTTTGCTCCCTGTATTTTACCCCTGCCACCTTCAGAATTTGAAAGAGAGTATTCCAGTCAACATTGTCAAAAGCTTTCTCTAATAAGTCTACAAACGCTAGAAATGTAGGTTTGCCTTTCCTTAATCTTTCTTCTAAGATAAGTCGTAAGGTCAGTATTGCCTCACGTGTTTCAGCATTTCTGCGGAATCCAAACTGATCTTCCCCAAGGTCAGCTTTTACCAGTTTTTCCATTCGTCTGTAAAGAATTCGCGTTAGTATTTTGCAGCTGTGATTATTAAACTGATAGTTCGGTAATTTTCACATCTGTCAACACCAGATTTCTTTATGATTGGAATTATTATATTCTTCTTGAAGCCTGAGGGTATGTCACCTGTCTCGTACATCTTGCTCACCAGATGGTAGAGTTTTGTCAGGACTGGCTCTCCCAAGGCTGTCAGTAGTTCTAATGGAATGTCGTCTACTCCCGGGACCTTGTTTTGACTCAGGTCTTTCAGTGCTCTGTAAAACTCTTCACGCAGTATCGTATCTCCCATTTCATCTTCATCTACATCCTCTTCCATTTCCATAATATTGTCCTCAAGTACATCGCCCTTATACAGACCCTCTATATACTCCTTCCACCTTTCTGCTTTCCCTTCTTTGTTTAGAACTGGGTTTCCAACTGAGCTCTTGATATTCATACAAGTGACTCTCTTTTCTCCAAAGGTCTCTCCAATTTTCCTGTAGGCAGTATCTATCTTACCCCTAGTGAGACAAGCCTCTACATCCTTACATTTGTCCTCTAGCCATCCCTGCTTAGCCATTTTGCACTTTCTGTCGATCTCATTTTTGAGACGTTTGTATTCCGTTTTGCCTGCTTCATTTACTGCATTTTTATATTTTCTCCTTTCATCAATTAAATTCAATATTTCTTCTGTTACCCAAGGATTTCTACTAGCCCTTGTCTTTTTACCTACTTGATCCTCTGCTGCCTTCACTACTTCATCCCTCAGAGCTACCCTTTCTTCTTCTACTGTATTTCTTTCCCCCATTCCTGCCAATTGTTCTCTTAGGCTCTCCCTGAAACTGTACAACCTCTGGTTTAGTCAGTTTATCCAGGACCCATTCCAACTTTTTGCAGTTTCTTCAGTTTTAATCTATAATTCATAACCAATAGTTTGTGGTCAGAGTTCACATCTGCCCCTGGATATGTCTTATAATTTAAAATCTGGTTCCTAGATCTCTGTCTTACCATTATATAATCTATCTGATACCTTGTAGCATCTCCAGGGTTCTTCCATGTATACAACGTTCTTTCATGATTCTTGAACCAAGTGTTAGCTATCATTAAGTTATGCCCTGTACAAAATTCTACCAGACGGCTTCCTCTTTCATTTATTAACCCCAATCCATATTCACCTTCTATGTTTCCTTCTCTCCCTTTTCCTACTCTCGAATTCCAGTCACCCATGACTATTAAATTTTCGTCTCCCTTCACTACCTGAATAATTTCTTTTATCTCATCATACATTTCGTCAAGTTCTTCATCATCTGCAGAGCTAGTTGGCATATAAAATTGTACTATTGTAGTAGGCATGGGCTTCGTGTCTACCTTGGCCACAATAATGCGTTCACTATGGCGTTTGTAGTAGCTTACCCGCATTCTTATTTTTTTATTCATTATTAAACCTACTCCTGCATTACCCCCTTTTGATTTTGTATTTATAACCCTGTATTCACCTGACCAAAAGTCTTGTTCCTCCTGCCACCGAACTTCACTAATTCCCACTATATCTAACTTTAACCTATCCATTTCCTTTTTTAAATTTTCTAACCTACCTGCCCAATTAAAGGACCTGACATTCCACGCTCTGATCCATAGAACGCCAGTTTTCTTTCTCCTGATAACGATGTCCTCTTCAGTAGTCCCCACCCGGAGATCCGAATGGGGGGCTATTTTACCTCCGGAGTATTTTACCCAAGAGGACGCCATCATCATACAGTAAAGCTGCATGCCCTCTGGAAAAATTACGGCTGTAGTTTCCCCTTGATTTCAGCCGTTCGCAGTACCAGCACAGCAAGACCGTTTTGGTTAGTGTTACAAGGCCAGATCAGTGAATCATCCAGACTGTTGCCCCTGCAACTACTGAAAAGGCTGCCGCCCCTCTTCAGGAACCACATGTTTGTCTGGCCTCTCAACAGGTACCCCTCCGTTGTGGTTGCACCTACGGTACGGCTATCTGTATCGCTGAGGCACGCAAGCCTCCCCTCCAACGGCAAGGTCCATGGTTCATGGGGGGAAGTAGGGATGATATAAATGGTAATAACGGGAAAAGCATTTCTTAAGAAGAGGAATGTGTTAACAGCGAGTATAGATTTGAGTGTTAGGAAGTCTTTCCTGATGGTGTCTGTCTAGAAGGTAGCCATGTATGGGAGTGAAACGTGGGCAATAAACAGTTTAGATAAAAAGAGAATACAAGCTTTTGAAATGGGTACTACAGAAACACGCTGAAGATTAGATGGGCCGATTATGTAACTAATGAGGATGTACTGAATAGAATTGGGGATACAAGAAATTTGTGGCACAACTTGACCAAAAGAAGGGATCAGTCGATGGGACACATTCTGAGCCATCGAGGGATCACCAATTTGGTATTGGAGGGAAGTGTGTGGGGTGAAAATTGTAGAGGGAGATCAGGAGATGAATACAGTAAGCAGATTCTGAAGAATGGAGGTTGCTGCAGTTATTCGCAGATGAAGAGGCTTGCACAGGATAGAGTGGCATGGAGAGCTGCATCAAATCAGTCTTTGGACTGAAGACCACAACAAGCAACAAATTCATATTATGGAGCTCATAGATGACAATTATCAGTCATACAGCACAGATTATTTGTTATTGATAAGTTTTATAGATCTTGCCTTACTGAACATAGATGGTAGTTTATATAGGACATAGAGCATAAATAATTGAACGTTTGTGAAAGTTTAATTGAACATATACTCTAGACACTGGATTGTACATCATCCGTAACAAGAACAATGTTGAGAATATGAGGTGTCACAATGGGAAGTGCAATTTGCAAGAAAGTGGCACCTGAATATGGTGGAGAAAGCTTCACTGCACGAAAGACGTCTGTGTCAGTCAGATGCTGCGTGTCGGATAAAATGCCATTGGGTCTGACAACTGTACAGCTTTAATGGTGTTGATTTCATGAAAACTCTGAATTCTTTCCCCATGTTTATGATGGTTCCTTCCCTCATTGGCAGTGGCAGGTTGATGTGTGATCCTGGGCCACTGGAGTTATCTCATTTTAGAACGATAGTAAACGCGGACTCCACTCATGGTAGTCCATCTACTGAGCCCGAGCTGTTTGGAATGCTTAGCTCTTTTCATCTTTCATTTGCTGATTTGTTATTAATGTCTCAGAATTGTGTCTCAAAAAAATCTGAAGTTTGTGCTTTGGGAAAATGGTGAGCACTTTGTGTCAGGGGTTGTGTGTAAATCGTTCATTAAATGCAGCAAGTGACTCGTGTTGAACAGCTTCTGTAACTTGCTTATTGTACATTAAACGTCTGTAACTTGGAAACAGAACTTCTCTTGATCCTTGTGCATATAAGAGGGCAAGTCAAAATTAATAGACGCTATTCTCTAGAAAGAAGTTGTTATTTGAAAAACAACCTTGCCAGTAACATAATTTCTCTACTTAATCTCCCTTGTCCTCTTTGAGCACTAACATAAATATCCAATTTTTTTATCTTATAATTAACAGACTTTTACAAAAATATATATTTTAGTGCCGTTTGGCAGGTGATTTTGTCGGTACATGAGCCCAATACATATCACTACGCACCCCAAATTAATTGGATACCATCAAAACAAAAATACTTATCTTCCATGCTGAATGAGCAGGTCCAGGTTCTTCAATCATAAAAATAATAACGTGACAGTTTTGGTATATACCTTCTAATTTATTCCTTCCCAGTGTAACTGATGAATTCAGAATTTCTCTCTGTCGTCAGTTCCATAAATCTAAATACAGTCTTTGACATCACAATGCAATACAAAATATGACAATTGAGAGGGACAAAAACTGAGACAGAACAAAAGTGAGACGGGTGATGTGACTACAAGTCGTCCAGGAAAAGTGTGATCAGATTATATAATTGGAACAGTACTGCACAAATGCCTCTGGCAGTTATGTAGGTAACGTAAAAGTTCAGGTTATCTGTACAACGTGGTGTATCTGATAATGATGAAAGGTTATCCCGATACGCACAATATGAAAAGTCATTCATTAACAATTTGATGATGTTTTTCTAAGTGCCCTTTCAGCATTTGTGCAGTACTGTTCCAATTAAACTGAGTCTGCCTGTGTGGTTATAGCCACAGTCATTTATATATCATCTTGACAGTGCAGTCAATTTTAATGTTATTACAGTTAATATTATATATAAATTCAAATAAAAACAGATGAGTATAAATAATTTCACATGTAACATTCAGTTTAGCAGAGAACTAAGACATCTTTTAAACAAATTGTTTCAAATTTTGTAAGATGAATATTTTTAACAGTTAATACTACAGTATGTAAGATTTCGTTAAAGTAAAAGTAATATGTTACTTGCCTTAAATAGTGGTGACTACATCATGATCGTGCATATATGTTTATGTAAAGAAATTGTGTATCCTGAAGTGTATTGGTTATGTGTGTGGTGTTGCTAGAGTGGCAAATCTCTGTCTGTTCCATTACATCTCATTCCATCTGATGAGCTTCCAAATGCTGACCCAGCAGAAACTTTGCACCACAATCTCATCATCTGACTGAAGCTCGGATTCATGCAGTTGCTCCTTTGTCAGACTGGAATGGTGACACTCACTTGCAGCTAGGCCAGGGCTGTACGCTGGGCGCTCCAGAAGGTGTAGTGTGTTCCTTTCCCAGCAGTATAAGGGTGGTCATTATCGTAAAGCAAAATGACATATTTTAAAAATTTACCTCTGCTCTTCATTTTGATTTTGAGTTTCAGATTTCATAGTATCTGTCACTATGTTCTGTGTGACCTTAAGGAGTGGAATGAATCAGCAGTGGTACTTTTATATCACAAAACAGTAATCAAATTTCCTGCAGGAGCTTGGCTCTTGGCTGCTTCCACGTCTATACTCGTACTCCACAATCCACTTATGGTGCACGGGGTAGTGTACCGTGTACCATTACTAGCCATTTCCTTTCTTGTTCCAGTTGCTTAGAGACTGAGGGAAAAGCAACTGTCTATATGCCTCTGTGTGAGCCCTAATTTCTTCTACCTTCATGATCTTTATGCCAAATATATGTTGGTGGCAGTAAAATCATTCTGCAGTCAGCCTCAAATGCCGATTCTCTGAATTTTCTCGATAGTGTTTCGTGAAAATCCCTCCAGGGATTCTCATTTGAATTCGGGAAGTATGTCCATAATACTCGTTCCTGGATTGACCTACCAGTAACAAGTTTAGCAGCCCACCTGCGAATTGCTTTGATGTCTTCCTTTAATTCAATCTGGAGGGGATCCCAAATACTTCAGCAGTACTCAAGAATGGATTGCGCTAATGTCCCATATGTGGTCTCCTTTATAGATTAGCTACACTTTCTTAAAATTCTCCCAGTAAACTGAAATCTGCGTTACCTTCCCTACTGCTGTCCTTACGGGTTTGTTCCATTTCATACTGCTTTGCAACATTACACCTAGATACGAGGGTTCGAACTCTAATAGTGGCAACTATTTATTTACAGCTCATACAAAATAGACATGTGTTTCAAAGTTTTACTGACCTTCAAAGTAGTCACGAGCATTATGTATCACCCGTTGCCAGCAATGTGGAAGTCGTAGGATGCTCTAAGCAGTGCCAGTTGTGTTGACAGTTCGAGCGGTGCGGTCTAATGCCCAACGAATTTGTAGCAGTTCTGAAGCGAATGCCGTGAAGTGATTCCTTCAGTTTAGAAATCGAATTGAACTCACGAGGGCTTATGTGAGGGGAGTGTAGTAGGTGGTATAGCACTCAGCAGCCCCATCAGTCAAACAAATCAGTAACAGCTTGCACTGTACGTGCTTGAGCATTGTCCTGCAAAATTATGGTCACGTCCTGCAGAGAGTGTTATCACTTCTGTCTCTATGCTGTTCATTTTTGGAACACAACCTATGACCAGCTTATATGCAGGACAAAGCTCAGGTACATACAGTGCAAGCTTTTACTGATTTATTTGGCTGATGGGGCTGCTAAGTGCTATACCACCTACTGCACTCCCTTGACTTAAGCCCTCGTGAGTTCAACTCTATTTCTAAACTGAAGGAAACATTTCACAGCATTCGCTTCAGAACTGCTACAAATTTGTCAGGCATTAAACTGCACCGCTCGAACTGTCAACACAGCTGGCACTGCTAAGAGTATCCTATGACTTCCACATCGCTGGCAACGGGTTATACACAATGCTGGTGACAACTTTGAAGGTCAGCAAAACTTTGAATCACGTATCTATTTTGTACGAGCTGTAAATAAATAATTGCCACTACTAAAGTTCCAACCCTCGTATTCAAGTGACGTGACTGCATCTAGCAGCACACTACTAATACATTTAGATCAAGCTGTCATTCATCGTATCTACTAGAAATTTGCTCTATAGCCGATTCTCGAGAGCTGGGATGAAGCAAAAACACTTTTATGTGACTGACCAGTACTTGTTCCAGTGAAAGCATTCAGTTTTCACATGGTACCTAGCTGTGTCGGAAATCCTTGCATCCTTGCACGCTATGCACTTGGCCACCAGACTGACATCACAGTGAAATGTGTGTAGCTTGTGAGAAAGCCTGTATTTTTTTTTTTTTCCCCTGCAACATAGCCTTTGATTATGGGCGTAACTAATTCGTTAGCATTCAATTCGCAGTGGTGTGGAGGAATCTGAAGAACAGCTTTCCCTTCATTCTTAGCCTTTTTACCTATTACATGTTCATTGATCACTACTCTGTGCTTTTTAATGATATGTAATAGTTCTTTCAACAACATACCATCTTCAGAAGTAATATTTTTAGATGTGAAATAAATTCATTGAATGAGCGTATTTCTGTTGAAAGTTATCAACGCTTTCTGAAAGCTTCTGTCATGGTTTTTCTTTCTTAGGAGAGTTCAGAAAGTGCATAGCCCAGTACTCACTCACCACACGATACAGTGAAAAACGACCAACACCTGTAGATGCAGCTGTTCTCAGAACTATATCAGTCATTGACTACTTTGCATGCAATAGCTCCAGTTTATACAAGCTAAGAACAACGTGTTTCTCTGAATAACTTAATTATTTCTTTTCTGATCACTTCCTGAGTGGACTAAAAGCTGACATGTTGACCTCGCTCACTCTCCTGTGGATGACGTAATGGCTTACCTGTATGTGCTGCTATTGGATGGGCACAGAAACAGTGAATGCTGTGTGTGATTATACTGATACTTATGTTAATAATCAACAACTGGTTTTTCGAACATCTTAAAAGATGAATATTACAATCAGATTCTAAAATCACTGCTTTGTGTCAACACACACTAATGAGCTTACACCTGCAACAGGCGTGGTCACAATGACGAACACCTGTTGTGTTGTTCACCTCCTTCATAGCACCACTATGGTCTCACACCTTTGTGTGTATACGGGCCATCTCTTGTTTTGGTGAGTGGAGTGTAAGTCATCTTGTATCCCCCCTGCAGTCCCTCGACAATGATACCTTCCCGTACACCACAGCATCATCAGGAAACAGCCACAGATTGCTGCTCACTGCACCTTCCAAATCATTTGTATGTGTAGGTCACTCCTGATGATGCCCTTGTCTCTGACCAACACTCTCAGCCTTTTCTAGCTCTTTTCAGACAGTGCATTGCTGCTGTGGTTTCTAGTGACAGACCTAGATCACAGAATAAAGTATACAGAATAGAAACTCGAGTGAAATTCATGCAACAAAATTTAGTGTGCATCCATGAAGTCTGCCACATCGAAACTGTGTAAACAGCTGTGTTTAAAGCCAAAAGCAAATGGATGCATTTTGTTTGTTTTCTTAATTGATATGTTAGCTGTTAGCGTATTGACATGGGAACATTTGTTTGACGTACTGTAATAGTTAAAAACTTGTAATGAGTGGTAGTAAGAGAAAAGACTAGACAGGAGAGTAATGAGCGATTCCCCAAAGTGGCTGATAGCAGTACGTGAGAAAAATGAGTTCTTCGATTTCTTGTTGTGAATAGTAGAACCTCATTAAACTGTAGAAAACACTGTAAACGAAGCTACATAAACTTCTGTAGAGATTCTCCTTTGCTTTTGAAAAAATAAAAACTGTCTTTCACATTTGCTTGTCTTCTTGACTACTGTATATACCTGTCATTTGATCTTGAAGAAAATAATTGGCACATAAAACTGCTTTCTTTTATGTCTTGTAGTTTCATGTCATAACTTGTCCGCCCCAGTAGCTGAGTGGTCAACGTGACGGATTGCCGTCCTCCGGGCCCGGGTTCGATTCCCGGCTGGGTCGGAGATTTTCTCCGCTCAGGGACTGGGTGTTGTGTTGTGTTTATCATCATTTCATCCCCATCCGGCGTGCAGGTCGCCCAATGTGGCGCCGAATGTAATAAGACCTGCGCCAAGGCGGCCGGACCTGCCCCGCGAGGGGCCTCCCGGCCAATGACGCCAAACGCTCATCATCATCATCATGTCATAACTTGATAATGAAGTGTCTATTCTTTCATTATGGATCATAGTTACTGTAATACTTAATATCCAAGTACTCTGTAGCACGAAATTTGAAGGGTTTGCAGTGAAAACTGCGGTTGCTGGCTGCTTTACGTTTGGTTCATTTTAGCTGCACATTGCTGTATACTAAATGTAGGTAACATATCGTAACTGTTTTTATAGCTGGAAGGAAAGCCAACCTCAGTCATTGTGGAGAAAAGAGAAGTTAAAAGTATTTTATTTGAGTCCGCTGCCTGAGTGCACCACACACAAGTAGCCTTTAGCTCACAGGGGAACCGCACTTACTCGTCATCATTGATTTTGTTCAAATTTATGTTATATGCAAGGCTTGGCAAGAAATAAAAGGCAAAGAAATGGGAACTCCATATGGCTGGGCACTTAAAAGAAAATAGCATTTCTGACACAGCTGAGGTAACGGATGAGGCATGTATGGTAGTACAACTTGTAACCTTTGTGTGGCATATGGGAAGAGTGTGGTATAATAAATCAATGGTTTGGGTTTTGGCTTTGAGTCCAATGGTGAACACTATTTTATCTTTCCTATTTTCAGTTTTTACTTATCTTACACTGCAGAATAAATAGAAATAATGTTTAATGCATTCTATTCATTAATATGTTAATAACGGGTATGAAAAGGAAAGGCAAACAAAAATTTGTGGTTGCATATAACTTTCCAGGAAGCCAGAATGAGATTTTCACTCTGCAGCGGAGTGTGCGCTGATAAAAAACTTCCTGGTAGGTTAAAACTGTGTGCCGGACCGAGACTTGAACTCGGGTCCCGAGTTTGAATCTCGGTCCGGCACACAGTTTTAAGCTGCCAGGAAGTTTCTTTCCAAGAAGCGATTGTATGCTGTCCACAAGTATGTCTTATCTAAAATTAGATGCTTTCATAATTTTACAGTTGACGACTTGCACTTACTTGGGTCATATTTACTGGAAGTCATGACCAGTTCCTGGAAGTAGAAGCACGTTTATCAAACTGGTGATGATGATTTATTGTACTACTTATTGCTGGAAGAAAACGATGAAGACGACGACGTTCTACACCAACAGTTACATAATAGAAAAGCTGAACACATCTCATATTTAGGACAAAGTTGGACATAAGTTTCTTTATGACCTTTATCTGTCATCATTTATTAAACAAATATGCTTCATATTATGTAAAATGTTAGTGAACTTAATGATCTGGGCCTAATTCAAAACATTTGTGTAAATTAAATTTCAGTCACCTTCATTTAAAGTAATGCCCATGCATCAGTTTCTGGTTGAAAACATGAATGAAAATTCCAGGACTGATGCATACCCTGAAACTCCTGCAGAGTGTTCAATAACAGCTGTTTCTGTAGGAAGTGAATTTGATTTATTAGTTCACAGTCCCAGAAATGAAAAGTTATGGAGTAAAATAAAATTGCTGTAAGGCAAGAACCGATATTTGCAAAAATGTAGCTACATTGCTATCTGAAGCTAAAAGCAGTGGCAGTCCACATCTTTTATATGTGAACATAAATTAATTTAAAAATTCATGTGATAAATATTTAACTAAAGGTGTGTCACACCTTGTCTCTTTAGTGTTTCCTTCCATAAAAGTTTTCATTTAGTCTGTTGGATTAGTTCTTTTCTTAAGGACGTCCGTTTCGAGCCATAGTAGTAAGCAGCTATTGTTTTGCATTTACTTGGTTTCAGTATGACTTGATATGCATTGCTTGGCTTCATACAAATCAAAGGGGCCGCCCTCAGCTTTCCTTTCTGTATGGTCTCTGTTCTGTGCCCACATTACATTGGCAGTTGGTATCCAACTGACAAAGTTTCCCTTCAGAATCCCATAAATACAATTTCGCCACTTTCAGACATTCCTACATGTTCTGCAGTTTTTGGATTAGCATCTGGCATAATAGTAGTTCTTGTTTCAAAATTTTGGGTTCTTGTTCCAAAATTTTGCCTGCCAACATTTCAGCCATTCTCAAGGTGAGTCACTTGCAAGATTTTTAAATCGCTTAACACAATATTATGGAGTAAACGCACATGCATGAGAGAGAACATTTGACATTAAACATTACTTATAAAGAATAAAGTGCAAGTCAATTTCACATTGATTTCTGTCCAAGAGAGGTAGCTTGTCTTTTACTTATTGCACTAGGAATTTTACACAACACCAACTTGTCAGAAAGGGAAGCATCTTCTTGCTGTTCCAAGTAGTCCAGAAACTCTTCGGCCCATTGAAATGCTGATGCATGACCGATTATTATTTTTGGAATTAAAGGAATGTTGTTATCTTCCACTTTCATTCACCTTCTTGGATTTCCCTTGTATTCTCTGAGCAGTAGCGCCAACACTTGAGCTCCGATGACCCGGCTCAGTGCATGCCATATCAAACCATTCAGAAATATTCTCTTTATTAAAAGTTGAGCACCCTGGAATACTTTCCAAAACAACAGCTCATGTTGCTAATGAGCTGTCTTATTTGTCGCCAGAATAACTTATTCTATCAAGTTTGAGATTAGTGTTTTTCTATGACTTGGTCGTGGTTGATTGTTCAATCCTGGTTGATTGCTTTGTGTGAGAGACTTCATAAATTGTATCTAGCGCTGTCAATTGTTTCCAGAATGTTTGAAGATTGCTGATCTCATCAGTAAGCTTTCGTAACAGATTTCCTCTTCATTCAGATGCACTGCTGCACTGTCCAGTAGCGCAGTGTCCTTGCAGGTAGACACTCCAGTGTTAAATGCTCCATGGCCCAAAGCAGTTATGGAGCCATGTCTGAAATATTGTGTGATCCATCCAGGCTCCTTTCTGGTGAAAATAATGGACAGGTAAATTGTGCATTTCTTTTGCTCTGAAACAAGGTCATTTTTTAGCTTTAACTATTTCAACACACTCAACTTTATACGAGTATGATCCTGTAACCTTAGCACAACACAACCCAGTTATCTTGCCCTTACCGTACTCAGTTTATAACCGTGTGCACTACACTCTGTCTCGAGCTAAAGTCTTTGTCGGTAGACATTTCCAAAATGGCCCAGTTTCGTCTGTGTTGTTTATTGGCTCTAGCTCTAAATTTTCTGGTGCAATAAATTCCTGGAAATCTACAAAATTCAAAAGGAGCTTTATTATCTGCTCTTAACCTTTCTCCTCAGAACACAATCTCTCATATACTGTAAAGCTGTTGAAATCTTGTTAGCCAGCCAGAAGATGCATTAAAATCTCCTTCAGTCCCCAAGGTTTGGAAGAAAAACTGAGCCTATTTGGTTAATCTTGAGCCAGATTCTTGTGTGCCCTGTGCTCTTTTCTGCTGGAACCATTCCAACACAGCTTTATCCAGTTTTGCATACGTAGACGTTTTCATAGTCTTCCACTTTGGCAAACCTATAGATGAGTCAGAACTGTTAAAAAATTGAATTATTTTGTCTTTATTTTTCCAAATATCACAGATTATTGGTTCATACATGTAGTAAATCAGTGCCAGATTCCGCGAATCAATACAGCATTCTTAGAAAAACTACAGTATCGATCGCAACAATATACGAGGGCAGTTCAATAAGTAATGCAACACATTTTTTTTCTCGGCCAATTTTGGTTGAAAAAACCGGAAATTTCTTGTGGAATATTTTCAAACATTCCCGCTTCGTCTCGTATAGTTTCATTGACTTCCGACAGGTGGCAGCACTGTACGGAGCTGTTAAAATGGTGTCTGTAACGGATGTGCGTTGCAAACAACGGGCAGTGATCGAGTTTCTTTTGGCGGAAAACCAGGGCATCTCAGATATTCATAGGCGCTTGCAGAATGTCTACGGTGATCTGGCAGTGGACAAAAGCACGGTGAGTCGTTGGGCAAAGCGTGTGTCATCATCGCCGCAAGGTCAAGCAAGACTGTCTGATCTCCCGCGTGCGGGCCAGCCGTGCACAGCTGTGACTCCTGTAATGGCGGAGCGTGCGAACACACTCGTTCGAGATGATCGACAGATCACCATCAAACAACTCAGTGCTCAACTTCACATCTCTGTTGGTAGTGCTGTCACAATTGTTCACCAGTTGGGATATTCAAAGGTTTGTTCCCGCTGGGTCCCTCGTTGTCTAACCGAACACCATAAAGAGCAAAGGAGAACCATCTGTGCGGAATTGCTTGCTCGTCATGTGGCTGAGGGTGACAATTTCTTGTCAAAGATTGTTACAGGCGATGAAACATGGGTTCATCACTTCGAACCTGAAACAAAACGGCAATCAATGGAGTTGGCTCCGACATCGACCAGTGGAATGGTACCATGCAGGCATACAGGCCCTCATTTCAAGGTGGCGTAAGGCCGTAGCATTGAATGGAGATTACGTTGAAAAATAGTGTTGTGTAGCTAAAAGATTGGGGAATAACCTGGTGTATTTCAATGCTGAATAAAACAACCCCTGTTTCAGAAAAAAAATGTGTTGCATTACTTATTGAACTGCCCTCGTAATTTGGCACTTGACGTGCTTGAACAACACATTGTGTACTACAGTCATGTCATAACATGACACCGGCTTTCACCGGCGTCCACTCCCAGGTAAAAGGAAAATTTTCAGCAACTTAATCGCCAAAGCAGATAATCTGCAAAGCGGATTGAGAGCTTACACTATATCATTTTCATAGGATTTAGACAAGACTAGTAGATTCAGCTGTTATAACCAATACATTGTTAAAAGTGATTTTGCTGTTGTAGCATATCGACCATATTTGGTCAAATAATATGCCAGAGCGGAAGTGAGTTGCAACAGAACCAGCCACAGATGTGCGAGAGTGTTATGCATTGCAAAGCAAAACATGGCCGACTGGTGTTGCGAAGCAGATCCAGTTTGGCATGGTATAAGGACAGCCAACACTGCAATATGCTGACGGAAGAATGGAAGCTTTTCCTCATTTGCCACCACGGACGTATTTAGAGTACATGCCTTAAGCCTTAAATGAACATAGTCTCGAGCATATAAGACTCAGCAGTTCTTGTACTAAATGATTGTCGTCTCAGTATCACAGCCTACACTGCAAGCTTGCGACACCTGGGGAGACATCCCAGAATGCAGTTCGGGTCTGCTGTTTGAGCACGAGACAGGGCAACCTGTAACGAGCGAGCTGACCGCTCCCCAGAGTTCACGGCCATTGTCAGCTGTGCTGCCGCACTGTCGACGCGGTCATGGCCAGAGACTTTGCTGACAGTGGCATTCGAGTGGCGCCACACGAGGCCCCACTCCTTGCACTATGAGCAATGTTGGGCGTCAGCATGAGAGGTGGCTGGATGCCTCACTAAGTTTTTCCTGATGTATTATGGCGGAGGGCTGGAATAAAGAAATCAATTTATCAAATCTATTGTCTTCGTGACATCTCATTTCACTCTCCACTGGTGACAACGTGAGGGGCATTAAACACTGTAACAGTATTGTCTATATTACAGTTAGAAACTGTGTATTTTATTTGAGAGCACCTAGCTACTTCCAAAAAACTGTAAGTATAATTTGAAACATTTGCTAAATGTTTCCCCACTTATATGCTCAACGTCAAATGTTTAACACATGAACTATTTGTAATGTAATGGGATGTTTGAAGCTATTTTATAAGTGAGAGTTTAATTCCTGAAAGAGTGGGGTTACTGGTTGTTGCTAGACTCTGTATATGACACGAAAGAAAATCATAATTTATTTTATCCATGGTGGCCTGCAAAGCCCACAGTTTTGTGTACAAGTTTACTTTCAGACTGCCGAATACTTATGCCAATTTTACTATTCTCTCTTGAAGACAGAGGAAATCTCTGTGTAAAACAGCACAAAGTAGAAACTGTGTGCCTGCCTTATACTTCAAAATGGCAGACATCTCGCAATTTGTGCTCTGTGCAGTTTTGTATGGGGACCACCTTCTCTTTAAGATAGAAACAAACCATTTTCAGAAGAAAATTATTCAATCATGCGAAGATGGAGTTAGGACGAAAACTAGTTATCGGAAAATAAATTGTCGAATTTTAGTTCCCTAGAACTTGGAACTACTTAAACCTAACTAACCTAAGGACATCACACACATCCGTGCCCAAGGCAGGATTCGAGCCTGCGACCATAGCGGTCGCGCAGATCTAGATGGCTAGTTTATAGCATATTTTTTTGTTGGTAGTTCCTGTAGTATTTTACCACACCCTTTGCAGCCCTTCTATTTGTTGGTAATCAAATTAAGAAACATTTCTCTTCAAATATTGCATGTGCTCAGCCGTATTAACATAACACGTATTACATGCAAAAATACATGGACCAGAAAGAAACACAAATAATGTAACGAAGTTGCTGCTACTTGTGTTTGATGTACCTGGTGATACAATATTAGAGACACACAGACACTCAGACACTATAGTTTAGTTTAGACTTCCCGACATAGTGTTAAGGGTTCAGGCTATGATGTCAGTGCTTTCCATCTGAGCTATCTGAACAATTTCTGTGAAGTAGTTAAACTTCTCTCCCATTTTGTTGTTATATGTGTGCAGTTGGATTTTGGAATGTCACAGAATTTTATAATTGATGACATGTAGATTTGTATTACAGTTTATTTTCCACGACTATTGCAATTTCAGCAGTAATTATTATGAAATGGAATACTGTGAAAACAAAAGTATAAATCACAATCAATTGCTCAATGATAGTGAGGTGTTTTGAACAGAAAGACCCCTCCAAGCCAACTGATATTTAGTCCAAAAATGTTGATTGATTGTCCAAATCCAACTTGTGTTTTTCTCTTATGACATGCTGAAAGCCACTAATCTTAGACAGGCGGGTTGTGCAATAATCCTTGTCTTCCCAAAATCATTTGATGTGGTATCAAACCAGCATTTATAAACAACAGTAGGATCATATGGGTTGTTGTTGTTGTTGTTGTTGTTGTTGTTGTCTTCAGTCCTGAGACTGGTTTGATGCAGCTCTCCATGCTACTCTATCCTGTGCAAGCTTCTTCATCTCCCAAAACGTACTGCTGCCTACATTCTTCTGAATCTGTTTAGTGTATTCATCTTTTGGTCTCCCTCTACAATTTTTACCCTCCACACTACACTCCAATACTAAATTGGTGATCCCTTGATTGATGCCTCAGAACATGTCCTACCAACCGATCCCTTCTTCTTGTCAAGTTGTGCCACAAACTCCTCTTCTCCCCAACCCTATTCAATAACTCCTCATTAGTTATGTGATCTACCCATTTAATCTTCAGCATTCTTCTGTAGCACCACATTTCAAAAGCTTCTATTCTCTTGTCCAAACTATTTATCGTCCATGTTTCACTTCCATACACGGCTACACTCCATACAAATACTTTCAGAAACAACTTCCTGACACTTAAATCTATACTTGATGTTAACAAATTCCTCTTCTTCAGAAGCGCTTTCCTTGCCATTGCCAGTCTACATTTTATATCCTCTCTACTTCGACCATCATCAGTTATTTTGCTCCCCAAATCATCATATGAGTATAAAACAAAATTTATGACTGGATTGAGGATTTTGTGGCCGGGAGGACACAGCAAGTTATCTGAGATGGAGCATCAGCGACAGAAATAGAAGTAACCTCAGGTGCACCCCAGGCATGTGTTTTGGGACTGTTGTGTAATAACAACCTGACAAACTATATTACTGGTCACCAAAGACTTTTTGCAGACAGTGCAGTTAGCTACACCGCAGTCTTCCTCCTCCTTCTCCTCCTCCTTCTAGTGTTTGTCCCATCTATTATGGAGTCTGCATTTTCAGGATTTGGTGAATTTTTATTTCAATATTTAATCCTATAGCCAGATGCCCTTCTGATGCCACGGTCCTCCAAGTAACCTGAGGAATAGAAGTCTTACGTGCCATCTGTGCATGAATTGTGTAATCTTTTTCTGTGTGTTATCATATTCGGCCATTTTTGTATTGTACTCTTTGGGGTGGTAGTTTTGGACCAGCCCAGAATTTGCCTAAGTAATTATGGGAACCTCTCTAAAGACCATATGCAGGCCAGCCAGTGAACCAGTCCACCGTGTGAATTTGGCCTGGATCTGGTCCATTCCCTGCCTTTGCAAGCTAACGGGCTGCTCACACTACGAGAGCGAGTAGTTACGTGTAATGCAGTACTGCGTGAAAAAATCTTCACGAGTATTCAGTCCTATCTTAATAAGATTTTAAAGTGGTGCAAAGAGTGGCTGTTTCCTTTGATGACTAGAAATGTAAATTTGTGCACTCATAAAATGTAATAACCCATGACTACAATATTAGTGAGTCACAGTTGGAAGTGGTCACCTTTGCAACTATATTAGGTGTAATTTGTAGGGGTATGAAATGGAAAAGGCGCATTTGTAAGTAAATCAGGTGGCAGATTGCGATTCATTGGTAGAATATAAGGGAAATGTAGTCAGTCTACAAAGGAACAGTTTACAAAACACTTGTGTGACCCTTCCTGGAATATTGCTCAAGTGTGCAGGACACAGACCAAATATCACTGACAGGGAGTGTTGCAGTTTACAAAGAAGGGCAATGCTAACGGTCACAGGTTTGTTCGAGTCCGCAGCTTGTGGTCTAGTGGCTAGCATTGCCGCCTCTGGATCACAGGTCCCTGGTTCGATTCCAGGCAGGATTGGGGATTTTCTCTGTCTGGGAACTGAGTGTTTGTGTTGTCCTCGTCATTTCATCATCATTGATGAAAGTGGCTAGATTGCACTGAGTAAAGATTGGGAATTTGTACGGGCTCTGATAATCGTGCAGTTGAGCGCTCCACAAACCGATCATCATCATCACAGGTTTGTTTGAGCAGTGACAGGAATAGTGAAATACAAGAACTGGGCAGTGCCTGAAGACAGACAAACTATTCTGTGAAGCCTGCTTGCAAACTTTTGAGTACCAGTATTAAGTGGTGAATCTTGGAATATTCTACTGCCCCATACAGTTAATGCTGCAGGTACAATAAGACGAGATGAGACTAAACACAACACACGGACAGAGGCATTTGTGGAGTCATTCTTCCCGCACTCCACAAGTGAGTGGAATGGGGCAAAACCATAATATCTGCTACAATCTGAAATATCCTCTGCCATGCATCTCACAGTGATGTGCAGACTACAGCAGATATAAATGTAGAATGCGAAAACAGGGTCTCATGCATTCAGCTGTGAAAATCGTTAATACAGTTCATCTGATTCGCAACTTTGATTTTCCAGTATGCCACTTGATTTGTAATTGAAATTGCAGTCTTATTGGAAAATGAATTGTGAGACCTGTATGTGCTGATACTGTTATGATTTTTGTAATTTTTGAGCCTGTTTTCCTTAATCATTAATGATTTGTGTGTTTATTTGAGTGGTAGTCTTCTGCAAAGACTATTGCTATACAACAGCAACAAATATCATTTTACTTTCCCTGTCACAGGCATTCTGCAGATTAGAAAGTTTTTCATTACATGCAGTAAAGCTTCGTGAGTCGCGAAAACTATTTATTGGCCCTTTCCAAATGGAATGATGACAGTGGGTTGTTACTCTTGCCATTTGCAAAGAGTGTGAAAAAAAATTGCTGACACTTTCATTATATACTTTTTCGAAAAAAGTGTCGTTAGAAGCTAATGATTCCTATAACTGCATTGGTTCTCATGTGCAATGCACTTTATTTGTTTGTTTTGTAATGGGTATTGTGTATGTTGCTTGAAAGGAAAAGTTTTTCTTTGATTTGTGTGGACAGAAGCAATAAACAAACATCTTAATACTTATGAGGTCGTATCTTGTGAACTAAGAGTCATACAGTGACGTAATTTTGCAGGTACTTTCAGTGCTATTGTGCATAGTGTCTATGAAGTGTGGTATGAATAGAGTTAGTAATAAAGAAGTAATAGAATGAGATTTTCACTCTGCAGCGGAGTGTGTGCTTAACAGAAGTTTCTGTTAAGTTTGGAATGTAGGAGACGAGGTACTGGCAGAAGTAAAAGCTATGAGGACGGAGCGTGAGTCGTGCTTGGGTAGCTCAGTTGGTAGAGCATTTGCCCGCGAAAGGCAACGGTCCCGAGTTCGAGTCTCGATCCGGCACACAGTTTTAATCTGCTGGGAAGTTTCAAGAAGTAATAAATTACAATTTTATGCCTCATGCAAAGTTTTACTGTCTCAAAATTGAAAATGTAGTAAATGATAAAATTTTATCCTATTCTTTTTTTTTTTGGGGGGGGGGGGGGGGTAGTGTTTCAACCAAAAAAAGTTTCATAAAGGTTTGAAAACGTGTAAACTTCGATGGAAGTTATTCTCAAATACTGAATGAATATGGGTAGTTTTTGCACCTTGAGTTACAGCACGCCAAGACACACACACTTTCTTACTGTGTTTCTTACTGTAATATGTGTCTTACCCTTAAAATTGTAACATAAAAATATAGCTCTTAATGAGTGGAGTATAATAGCATTTAAAGTTCTAAATTTGGGTTATAATTACTTAGAATACGGGAAATCAAATTTTTGCTGACCTTGGAAGCCATTAGATAAGCAACCTGAAACTGGAACCATGCACCATGAAGTGAGTTAGCTGTTTAATAGTGTAGATAATCGATAAGATGTATGTTTGGGTTACTTAACAGACAGAACTACTGTTTTTGGGCCCCTGAACAGCTTTGTGTAGTACTTGAAAGACATCTCCACTCCCCAGGTGTGCCAGGTGTGGTGTGCCCTAGCTGCTGTCAGTGTACTTAGGCCTTATTTTTCAGAGGATGCCGGCATAATTGTGACAATAGAGTCCAAACATTTTGTATGCATGCTTAATACATTCTCCTGTCAGAATTTGATAGAGGACAGATAAACGGGAGGAGTCTGTATTTTCAGCATGACGGTGTGACATCTCATCACAGTGAATGTGTCCTGTTCAGTTGCTGGTCGCCTCATTTCTCATTTCAGTCATATGCTGTGGCCACAAATGTGACAAAACTTGTGCACTGCTTGGGTATTCGATAGTGTGTTCCTATTCAACAAACCCCAAAGCTTAACAGAGTAGAAAGCTGTTGTTAAAGAGGAGATGTGTTTGATTGACCAACACCTGTTTGCCCTAGATATGAATAACTTCCAGCAGTGTTGGAAATGCAAGAAAATGGTAGCACTAGGATAACATTTTTTTTTTAGGGTGACCATGTAGATAGACATGCTACTGTTCATATTTCATCTATAGCTCACCCTGTACGAATTAGCTCTATGTTTATCGGATTAGGTTTCATATGTGCCATTTAATTGCCAAATTTTTGGTGTGTACTGCATGTCTTTGTTGTGTGACTCCACTGTTGTCCACAGGTGTGAGAACAAAGAGTTCATAAAAGCTCCCAAGTTGGAGGATGTAGCCGAAGTATCGGAGAACTCTTCGGACTCGGAAGACGGTGAGGCATCTGAGGTGGGCGACGAGTCATTGACGATTGGTGACCTGAGCCTCGTCCCTCAGAACGTGTCATTGTCACCTGACCCGTCACTCCGGATTGACCCAGGGGGGTTGGAAATCTCTTCGGACGCACTCGCTACCGAGAGTGATGATAGTGAGACCGAAGTGTGAGTGTTTAACAACCTGGATTCTGATTCCTTCTTTTTTTCTTCTTGATTCTAGAAAAATATGGTATGGCTAAGCTGTGGCCCTCATATGTATGTAAATTGAAAGTACAAATTACTGTAAGCAGTCGCATTTCTTGTTTTTCACACTACTCGTTTCGGATAACTAAACCCTCTCATCAACTGAATTTATGTCAGTTAATAAGGTGACTTCTGAGAAATCTGTGGTCTCAGGATTCTCTTTTTCCAATCCTGTTTTTGTCAGATACAACACTGGAAGATAGTGCCACAGATTCGGTACAATCAATCTTACATACAAATCCTCCAGTCCTTATTAAATGACATAAATCCACCTGAGGGGGAAGGGGTGTAATTCTACAAAATGCATAGTATGAAGAATAAGAAATGTTTTGGTCGAAGTAATCTGTATTTTCAACTTTTTCTGGAAACTGCCAGACCATACCATGGCCAGCAAGGTTGCCAGACCTCTCCCCAGTTGAGAACATTTGGAGCATTATGGACAGGTCCCTCCAACCGGCACAGGATTTTGACTATCTAACATGCCAATTAGACAGAATTTGGCAAAATATCCCTCAGGAATGACATACAGCAAGTCTTGATAATCACTGCCAAGCGGAATAGCTGCTTTCATAATGTCCAGAGATGTGCTAGTGCAGCATGGACTTTCTCAGTTTTTGAAGCTCTTTCTCTTGAGTTGTTGTTGCTGTTGTTGTGGTCTTCAGTCCTGAGACTGGTTTGATGCAGCTGTCCATGCTACTCAGTGCTGTGCAAGCTTCATCTCCCAGTACCTACTGCGACCTACGTCCTTCTGAATCTGCTTAGGGTATTCATCTCGTGGTTTCCCTCTACGATTTTTACCCTCCACGCTGCCCTCCAACACTAAATTTGTGATCCCTTGATGCCTCGAAACATGTACTACCAACCAATCCCTTCTTCTATTCAAGTTGTGCCACAAACTCCTCTTCTCCCCAATTCCATTCAATACCGCCTCATTAGTTATGTGATCTACCCGTCTAAGCTCCAGCATTCTTCTGTAGCACCACATTTCAAAAGCTTCTATTCTCTTCTTGTCCAAACTACTTATCATCCATGTTTCACTTCCATACATGGCTACACTCCATACAAATACTTTCAGAAACGACTTCCTGACACTTAAATCTATACTAGAAGTTAACTAATTTCTCTTCTTCAGAAACACTTTGCTTGCCATTGCCAGTCTACATCTTATATCCTCTCTACTTCGACCATCATCAGTTATTCTGCTCTCCAAATAGCAAAACTCCTTTACTACTTTAAGTGTCTCATTTCCTAATCTAATTCCCTCAGCATCACCTGATTTAATTAGACTACATTCCATTATCTTCATTTTGCTTTTGTTGATGTTTATCTTATATCGTCGTTTCAAGACGCTGTCCATTCCTTTCAGCTGCTCTTGCAAGTCCTTTGCTGTCTCTGACAGAATTACTATGTCATCGGCGAATCTCAAAGTTTTTATTTCTTCTCCATGGATTTTAATACCTACTCCGAATGTTTCTTTTGTTTCCTTTACTGCTTGCTCATTATACAGATTGAATAACTTCGGGGAGAGGCTACAAACCTGCCTCACCCCCTTCCCAACCACTGCTTCCCTTTCATGCCTCTCGACTCTTATAACTGCCATCTGGTATCTATACAAATTGTAAATAGCCTTTTGCTCCCTGTATTTTACCCCTGCCACCTTCAGAATTTGAAAGAGAGTATTCCAGTCAACATTGTCAAAAGTTTTATCTAAGTCTACAAATACTAGAAACGTAGGTTTTTTAAGGAACCATTTGCACTCGAGCACAGACAATATTTAATTTACTGAACTTAGATTATATGTATCGATTTTTTTAAGACGAGAGAAAGCAAAACATTGGAATTAACACCGTTCTCTTGTTGCAGCCAGTAGGCATCAGCACTCTTATGTCATTTGTTGTCCTAGAAGGATGTAATATTTTGTGTGGCTCCACAGTTAGCCATATTGATACTTATTTGCATAAAGGAGGCGCAGAATTAATAAGTCGCTCTCATTTGTGAATTATCTGCAATTATTTACCTAGAATTTTACGTAAGTGTCATTCGTATCGTAATGTATAGGTTGAAATGAGCACCTGTTTTATTTAATCGTATGCTTTTCTCTGTTTTAGTAGTTCTAGTCACCCCATTGTCATGATTGAAGCTGAGGTCAGATATCAGACTTTGTCTTCAATTTATTATTATTATTTTATTTTATTTTTATTTGTTAAAGTTCCTCTTTCCTTAACTAATCTTCTAAGATTAGTAATAGGATCAGTATTGCCTCGTGTGTTCGAACATTTCTACGGAATCGAAACTGATCTTCCCCAAAGTCGGCTTCTACCAGTTTTTCCGTTTGTCTGTAAGGAATTCGTGTTAGTACTTTGCAGCCGTGACGAGCTGATAGTTCGGTAATTTTCACCCCTGTGAACACCTGCTTTCTTTGGGATTGGAATTATTATATTCTTCTTGAAGTCTGAGGGTATTTCGTCTGTCTCACACATCTTGCTCACCAGATGGTTTTTCGTCAGGGCTGACTCTCCCAAGGCTATTAGTAGCTCTAATGGAATGTTGACCACTCCTGAGGCCTTGTTTCGACAGGTCTTTCAGTACTTTCGTCGAATTCTTCGCACAGTATTGTATCTCCCATTTCATCTTCCTCTGCATCCTCTTCCATTTCCATAATATCGCCTTCAAGTACATTACCCTTGTATAGACACTCTATATACTCTTTCTACTTTCCCTTCATTGATTAGAACTGGTTCTCCATCTGAGCTCTTGATATTCATGCAAGTGGTTCTCTTTTCTCCAAAGGTTTCTTTAATTTTCCTGTTGGCAGTATCTATCTTACCCCTAGTGATAAATGCCTCTACATCCTTACATTAGTCCCCTATCCATTCCTGCTTAGCCCTTTTGCACTTCCTGTCGATCTCATTTTTGAGACATTTGTATTCCTTTTTGTCTGCATCATTTACTGCATTTTTATATTTTCTCCTTTCATCAATTAAATTCAATATTTCTTCTGTTACCCTAGGATTTCTACCAGCCCTTGTCTTTTTACCTATTTGATACTGTGCTGCCTTCACTATTTCATCCCTCAGAGCTACCTATTCTTCTTCTACTGTATTTCTTTCCCCCATTCTTGTCAATCATTCCCTAATGCTCTCCCTGAAACTCTGTACAACTTCTGGTTCTTTCAGTTTAACCAGGTCCCATCTCCTTAAATTCGCACCTTTTTGCAGTTTCTTCAGTTTTAATCTACAGTTCATAACCAATAGATTGTGGTCAGAGTCCACATCTGCCCCTGGAAATGCCTTACAATTTAAAACCTGGTTCCTAAATTTCTGTCTTACCATTGTATAATCTATCTGATACCTTCTAGCATCTCCAGGCTTCTTCCATGTATGCAACCTTCTTTCATGATTCTTGAACCGAGTGTTAGCTATGATTAAGTTATGCTCTGTGCAAAATCCTACTGGACAGCTTCCTCTTTCATTTCTTATGCCCAATTCATATTCACCTACTATGTTTCCTTCTCTCCCTTTTCCTCGCCCCCTCACCCCTCCAGTCACCCATGACTATTAAATTTTCGTCTCGTTTCACTATCTGAATAATTTCTTTTTTCTCATAATACATTTAATCAATTTCTTCCTCATCTGCAGAGCTAGTTGACATATAAACTTCTACTACTGTAGTAAGCAGGGGCTTCGTGTGTATCTTAGCCACAATAATGCCTTCACTATGCTGTTTGTAGTAGCTGACCGGCACTCCTATTTTTTTTATTCCTTATTAAACCTACTACTGCATTACCTCTATTTGATTTTGTTGATTTTGAATTTATAACCTTGTATTCACCTGACCAGAAGTCTTGTTCCTCCTGCCACCAAAGTTCACTAATTCCAACTATATCTAACTTTAACCTATCTATTTCCCTTCTTAAATTTTGTAATCTACCTGCCCGATTAAGGGATCTGACATTCCACACTCTGATCCGTAGAACATCCGTTTTCTTTCTTCTGATAACAACATCCTCCTGAGTAGTCCCTGCCCGTAGATCGGAATGGGGGACTATTTTACCTCCAGAATATTTTACCCAAGAGGATGCCATCATGATTTAACCATACAGTAAAGCTGCATGCCCTCGGGACAAATTATGGCTGTAGTTTCCCCTTGCTTTCAGCCGTTAGCATTACCAGCACAGCAAGGCCGTTTTGGTTAGTGTTACAAGGCCAGATTAGTTAATGATCCAAACTGTTGCCCCTGCAAATACTGAAAAGGCTGCTGCCCCTCTTCAGGAACCACACGTTTGTCTGGCCTCTCAACAGACACCCCTCTGTTGTGGTTGCACCTATGGTACGGCTATCTGTATTGCTGAGACACGCAAGCCTCCCCACCAACGGCAAGGCCCATGGTTCATGGGTTTTTGAATAAATCATCGAATTTTTCTGAATTTACAATCGAGTGTTTGTCTGTAATGTACATCACATGTAGTGATTTAAGTCCCATTTGGATAATTCCTTCATAGTGCCCTTTTTCTCCTCAGATTGCATTTTGCTGTTAAAATAAAAATGATACGTATAGCTTTGTACGGGGTGTTCAAAAAGTCTCTCCGCAGTGCCGTATGATTGTTCTCGTGCCTGGGTTACTTCCCTTTAAGTGGACTTTCCCAACATTCCACTGTTTCGTTTATCTCAGCCAGTGTCAGTAGTACCATTTGTGCGTGTTGTTACGTGTTGACGTGAATGTTTAAGTTTAGTTCCTTTGTTCGTTTGTGTCGCAACCGCGCGTACAGCCTGCATTTCAATGTCACTGCTTGCTGATGTTTCTGATGAGCCCATAATTTCACAGGGACATTGACCTCCACAGTCACCTGACCTAACACCACCTGACTTTTTCTTCTGAGGTGCAGTGAAAGCAACTGACTATAAAAACCGTCCAAAACCCATTGATGAATTTAAAACTGCAATATCCACATTCACTGCTTCTGTTACAGAAGAATTGTTACAACTTGTGTGTGGAAACACGATAAGACGAATTGAGTTGTGCATTCAACAACAGGGGGGACACTTTCAACATTTAATGTGAAAATTTGTAAATAAAAATGAATATTCAATAAATTAATAATTTGTATTTTACTGAGTTTCGTTTTGGTATATTTTCTGCGGCATATAGCATGCGGAGCTAACAATCATACGGCGCTGCAGAGAAACTTTTTGAACACCCCGTACATATAAGTTTCATCATTGTAGGGCAAAATCAGAAAAACTTCTAAAAGAAAACAATTGAGTGTGTAGCACTCAGAATCTACACTATGTGATCAAAAGTATCGGGGCATCACCAAAAACATACTTTTTTCATATTAGGTGAATTGTGCTGCCACCTACTGCCAGGTACTCCCCATCAGTGACCTCAGTAGTTATTGGACATCGTGAGAGAGCAGAATGGGGCACTCTGCAGTCAGGTGATTTAGTGTCACTTGTTATATGTCTGTATGCAAGATTTCCACACTCCTAAACATCCCTAGATCCACTGTTCCCATGTGATAATGAAGTGGAAACGTGTACAGCACAAAAGCGTACGGACCGACCTCGTCTGTTGACTGACAGAAATTCCATACTGCATCAGGATCCACTGCAAGTACTATGACAGTCAGGCGGGAGGTGAGAAAACTTGGATTCCAAGGTCGAGCGGCTGCTCATAAGCCACACATCACACTTAACTCCTGTAAATGCCAAACGCTGCATCACTTGGTCTGAGGAGGCTAAACATTACACGATTGAACAGTGGAGATGATGTGTGGAGTGTGACAAATCATGGTACACAATGTGGCGATCTTATGGCAGGATGTGGGTCTGGCGAATACCCGGTGAACGTCATCTGCCAGCGTGTCTCGTGCCAACAGGAAAATTCGGAGGCAGTGGTGTTATGGTGTGGTCGTGTTTTTTATGGAGGGGGCTTGCACCCCTTGTTTTGCATGGCACTATCACAGCAAAGGCCTACATTGATGTCTTAAGCATCTTCTCGCTTCCCACTGCTGAAGAGCAATTCGGGGATGGCGATTGCATCTTTCAACACGATCAAGCACATGTTCATAATACACGGCATGTGGCAGCGTGGTTACGTGACAATAACATCCCTGTAATGGACTGGCCTGCACAGAGTCCTAACCTGAATCCTGTAGAACACCTTTGGGATGTTTTGGAACGCCGACTTCGTACCAGGCCTCACTGACGGACATCGATACCTCTCCTCAGTGCAGGACTCCGTGAAGAATGGGCTGCCATTGCCCAAGAAACCATCCAGCACCTGATTGAATGCATGCCTGCGAGAGTTGAAGCTGATATCAAGGCCAACAGTGGACAAACACCATGTTGAATTCCAGCATTACCGATGGAGGGTGCCACGAACCTGTAAGTCATTTTCAGCTAGGTGTCCGGATACTTTTGATCACGTAGTGTAAGTTCTACTCCTGCAAACTACAATGTTGTACTTTGTTTTGTTTTATTCACTTAAAAGTGCTGTTTGCTACTCATTATTTGTGTAAATCCAAACAGATTTGAAAAACAGACACGTCTTTAGTTTCCTGAGAAAATAAAACATATCTGGTATAATTTCTACGCTGTGGCATTGTTTGAGTTTTGGCAAACTTCACTGTGGTAGAAGAAAAACTAGTGGCAAATCATAATCACTATCTTGTCCTTTGAAGAACATTTGCATAAACTTTAACTGCATTTGACTCATTTGCGTGCAGTACAATCTCCCCAGCATCCAAAAGTTGTGTGTATTTTTCAGAAACTATGCCACTGCTGCAAAAAGCACACATCCTGTTACACAAAGTACTAAATCTTTGCTATAGTATTGTTTGTACACTACCCAAGATTTTCAATATTTTTATTATTAATTGTCCACAATATTATTGCACCTGGGAGCGGGGGCTTATCTCGAGTCAGTGTGTAATTGACATTGGTAGTAAGTGTACAATTGACTTTAAAGCATTGACAGTGTGATGTGTTTTCCTTAGTCAGCATTGTATTTGTTTACTGTAAGATCACCATGTGGTTCCAAAATAATGGTGAATTGCAATGATATGATTGAGTAGTATGTAGTTTATTGTTGTTGTTGTTGTGGTTGGTGGTGGTGGTGGTGTAATCGTGTCTGCCCCTACAATTTTTACCCCACCCCCTCCCCCCACAGTTTCCTCCTTTAGACGTCCGGATGTGTAACATCAACCAATCCCTTCTTTTAATAAAGTTGTGCCGTAAATTTCTTTTTTCCTGAATTTGATCCAGGACCACCACCTCATTGGTTACTCAATCTACACATCTGATCTTGCGCATTCTTTTACAGCACTGCATTTCAAAAACTTGTAGTCACTCATTGTCAGAACTGTTTATTGTCCACATTTCACTTCTGTACAAGGTTGCATTCCAGACAAATACCTGCAGAAAAGATTTCCTAACATATTTATCTTCAATGTTAACAAATTTATGTTTTTCGGAAATGCCTTTCTTGCTTTTTCCAGTCTGTCTTTTATATCTTTAGACCATCATCAGTATATTTTGCTGCCAAAATACAAAATTTATCTATGACTTTGTGTCTCATTTCTTAATATAACAATTTGTCTGAACTATAAATCTTTTTACTCAATTCTTCTTGCTTTCCTTCAGACCTTCTTCAGTGTAGAGGTGGAATAGCATCAGAGGCAGGGTTGTACCCTATCTCATTCCCTTCTCAACTACTGCTCCCCTTCCATATCCTTAGATTATTATAGCTTATTGAATTGATATGTAAATAATTTGCTATATGTAAATAATTTGCCAGCAGTTACTAGTGATTTATATAGTGAACCAACGTAGTGATCCATCTGGGCCAACTTTATTGTGGTTTTCGTATACTTCTCGTGAACCAATCTACCAAAATACCAGAATAACAACTAGTTACATTTCTTTACATCTTTGTCCACACTTCAATTTAAGAAGAAATAGAACTCATAGTTTCAGTGAAAGTCAGTCATTTGCTTTCTTGTTCTATGTGCAGGTCAGCCCACTCTTCTAAAATGAAAGAAGGCCATTCCGAAAACACTGACACAACGGCCGTATACCTGTACAGAAATATTTTTGTAAGTACCTATATTTTATGTAAGTGACTGTTTCAAACATCTTTTCTTTTGTAGAAGGGGCCAAAGTTAAGTGTTGTGCTCCACTTATTCTGCAAGTATCTGCAATTATTAGGGGCTTCATATTTATAATATTTTCTGGATGTAGTCACTTTCCATAAAATTGTGTCGCTCTGTAGACTATGAAATGTTGGGAAATGTTGAACCAACATTTTGGCAACCTCTCAAAGTGGCATTCGTCAGGGTACATTATGTATTGCGGCAGTGCTGGAACACAGGAGAGTTTTACAAAAACTAACTGGAGATTTCCTGTGTGGAAATTCCAGACACCACAAGTGAAAGTGCATTTGGTGCATTTGGGTTTGGAATTGTAGAAGTGTTAATTGAGGGGGGGAGGGGGGGGGGGGAGAGTGAGTGTCTCTGGTAAGGTTTGGACTTCAGTATTATCATCACAACAGAATTTTGAAATATTACAAGGCGCAACAATGGTCAGTTGCTTGAAATTGTATTGTAATTAACTAATAGATTTTCAATTACAGGCATTTAAGCTAAACTAAGTGTCTGTGACTTGTAATAAAAACGTCTTACTTGTAATGAAAACATCTTCGGTCACAGGTTTGAAACCTGTCACTGCTTAAATTTTGATTAATAATCAGCATTGGTGTCCGGAGACTTAAGACAGAAGTCACACTCATTCTGCTAATAGCCTTGACAGGGAGGGCAGATGAGCAGGCAGAGGTTCAGTGCACTCTCTTGTCCTTGGGAGTGCGATACTGCCCCTAAAGGTGGAAGAAACAGCAATGATCAATGGTATGGGGATGGAAACCACTTCACTAGAAACACACGACATGTATCCACAGAACATGTGGCCTGTAATTGAAAAACGTGTCATGATGATCTCTCCATTGGCAAAAGATTCCGAAATAGCCTCCCATTTGGATATCTGGGAAGAGACTGCCAAGGGGGTGACCATGAGAAAACATTGAATAACCAATGAAAGGATGACATTCTACAAGTCGGAGCATGGAATGTCAGAAGCTTGAATGTGTTAGGGAAGCTAGAAAACCTGAAAAGAGAAATGAAAAGGCTCAATCTAGATAGAGTAGGGGTCAGTGAAGTAAAATGAAATGGAGACAAGGATAGTCAGATGAGTATAGGGCAGTATCAGCAGTAGCAGAAAATTGTATAACTGCAGTAGAATTTGTTATGAATAGGAAAGTGGGGCAGAGAGCGTTTTACTCTGAACAGTTCAGTGATAGGATTGTTCTTGTCAGAATTGACAGCAAACCAACACCGACAAAAATAGTTCAGATATACAAGCCGACGTCACAAGTTGAAGAGATAAGAGAAAGTACATGAGAATATTGGAAGGGTAATACAGTAAGTAAAGGGAGATGAAAATCTAATATTCATTGGGGGACTGGAATGCTAGGGGAAGGAGTAGAAGAAACGACTATTGGGGAGTTGGGCTTGGGACAAGGAATGAGAGAGGAGAAAGGCTGATTGAGTTCTGTAATAAATTTTGGCTAGTAATAGCGAATACTCCATTCAAGAATCGCTAGAGGAGGAAGTATAGTGCGCAGCTTGTGGCTTAGGGGCTAGCATTGCTGCCTCTGGATCTTGGAGTCCCGGGTTTAATTCCTGGCTGGGTTGGGGATTTTCTCTGCCCGGGGACTGGGTGTTTGTGTTATCATCATCATCATCATTTGTGAGACTGACTAGATTGGATTGTGGGAAAAAATGAACTGTGTAGAAATTGGGACTGTGTAGAAATTGGGACTGTGTAGAAATTGGGACTGTGTAGAAATTGGGACTGTGTAGAAATTGGGACTGTGTAGAAATTGGGACTGTGTAGAAATTGGGACTGTGTAGAAATTGGGACTGTGTAGAAATTGGGACTGTGTAGAAATTGGGACTGTGTAGAAATTGGGACTGTGTAGAAATTGGGACTGTGTAGAAATTGGGACTGTGTACAAGCCCTGATGATCACGCAGGATGATGATGATTGTTTTGTGGTGTGCTCAACCCCACAGAACAATCATCATCACAAGGAAGTATACTTGGAAAAGGCCAGGTGATACAGAAAGAGTTCAGTTAGATTACATCATGGTCAGACAGACTTTCCGAAATCAGATACTGGATTGTAATGCGTACCAAGGAGTAGATACAGATTCAGATCACAATGTAGTAGGGATGAAGAGCAGGCTGAAGTTTGAGGAATTAGTCAGAAAGAATCAATATGCAAAAAGATGAGATACAGAAGTACTAAGGAATGACGAGATAAGTTTGAAGTTCACTAAGGCTATAGACATAGCAATAAGCAATAGCACAGTAGGCAATACTGTTGAAAAGGAATGGACAACGCTAAAAAGGGCAGTCACAGAAGTTGGAAGGAAAAACATAGGTACAAAGAAGTTAACTGTGAAGAAACTGTGGGCAACAGAAGGAATACTTCAGTTGTTCGATGAAGGAGGAAAGTACAAAAATCTTCAGGGAAATTCAGGAATACGGAAATAAAAGTAGCTGAGGAATGAAATAAATAGAAATGCAGGGAAGTTAAGTAGAAACGGCTGCATGAAAAATGTGAAGAAATTGAAAGAGAAATTATTGTTGGAAGGACTGACTCAGCATATAGGAAAGTCAAAACAACCTTCAGTGAAATTAAATTCAAGGGTGGTAACATTGAGGGTGCAATGGGAGTTCCACTGTAAAATGCAGATGGGAGAGCAGAGAGGTGGACAGAGTACACTGAATCCTACATGAGGGGGAAGATTTGTCTGATATGATAGAAGAAGAAGATTTATAAGAGAGAGGCATCCAGGATTAGACTCAAAATTTAGTAGAGTTTTGTAGGACTTAAGACCAAATAAGGCAGAAGGGATAGACAACATTTCATCAGAATTTCTAAAATCATTGGGGGGAGTTTCAACAAAATGACTATTCATGTTTCCAGAATGAGAAGGAGACGAGGTACTGGCAGAAGTAAAGCTGTGAGGACGGGGCGTGAGTCGTGCTTGGGTAGCTCAGTTGGTAGAGCACTTGCCCGCGAAAGGCAAAGGTCCCGAGTTCGAGTCTCGGCCCGGCACACAGTTTTAATCTGCCAGGAAGTTTCACTATTCATGTTGTTGTGTAGAATGTATGAGTCTGGCAACATACCATGGTACTTTTGGAAAAATATCATTCACCTATTCCGAAGACTGAAAGTGCTGAAAAGCGGGAGAATTATTGCACAAGCAGCCTAACAGCTCATGTGTTCAAGCAACTGACAATAATAATGTACGAAGAATGGAAAAGAAAATTGAGGACATGTTGAGATGACCAGGTTGGCTTTAAGGAAGGTAAAGGCACTAAAGGGGCAATTCTGACATTGTGCTTGATAATGGAAGCAAGACTAAAGGAAAATCAAGACACATTCATAGGATTTTTCAGCCTGGAAAAAGTGTTTGACAATTTAAAATGGTGTAAGATGTTCGAAATTCTGGGAAAAATAGGGGGAACTTGTAAGGAAAGACTGTAATACACAATAAGAGTGGAAGATCAAGAACGAAGTGCTCAGATGGAAGAGGGTGTAAGACAGGGATGTAGTCTTTCGCCCTTCTGTTCAATCTGTACATAGAAGAAGCAATGATGAGATAAAAGAAAGGTTCAGGGGTGGATTAAAATTCAAGGCGAAAGGATACAATTCACTGATGACATTGCTATCCTGAGTGAAAGTCAAGAAGTTTCAAGAAGAATTACATGATCTGCTGAATGGAATGAACAGTTTAATGAATGCAGAATGTGGATTGAGAGTAAATCGAAGAAAGACGAAAGTAATGAGAGAAGTAGCAGATATGAGAACATCAGGATTGACGGTCATGAAGTTAAGGAATTCCACTACTTAGGCAGCAAAATAACCAATGATGGATGGAGCAAGGAGAAGATCAAAAGCAGACTAGCACTGGTATAAGAGTGTTCCTGGCCAAGAGAAGTCTACTAGTATCAAACATAGACCTCAATTTGAGGATGAAATTTCTGAGATTGTACGTTGGGAGTGCAGTGCTGTATGGTAATGAAATATGGACTGCTGGAAAACCAGAAAAGAAGAGAATTGAAGCATTTGAGATGTCGTGCTACAGATGAATGTTGAAAAGGTGAAGAATGAGGAGATTCTGTGCAGAATTGGAGAGGAAAGGGAAATATGGAAAACACTGACAAGGAGAAAGGACAGGATGATAGGACATCTGTTAAGATGTTAGGGAATCACTTCCACGGTACTAGAGGGAGCTGAAAAGGGCAAAAACTGTAGAGGAAGACTGAATTTGGAATACGTCCAGCACAAAATTGAGTATGTAGGAGAGGAATTTGTGGCGGGCTGCATTGAATTAATCAGAAGACTGATGATTAAAAGAAAAGTGGAAACAATTAGACCACAGTCTAATTAGATAGAATATTTATGTAATAATAATAAGAATGAGAAATACTTCACCAAATGTGAAAGTTGATAAATTTGCGTACACTTGTGGGGTAGTCATGATTCTGTATTTATGATAGTTAGAAAATGAGGGGTGCCTGGAGCACGTTAAGTGTCTGTATTAAACATGCCCACCCCCCACCCCCCTCCAGGTTTTGGCGTCTTCAGTACACACATGATTATAGAGTTCTCTTGTTGTACCTTTCGTCCTCTGGTCACACTTTCAGGTGTCGTTTCTGATTCTGATTTCCAGCAAGTCATCAGGTTGTCCATTTAAAAGGAAAGTAAATGGTGGTAGTTCTATACCAGCAAACTAAATTATAATCTTAATACAGTATAACCCTGCTTTTATGTTTCCGGAATTAATGTTTTCCCGCCATTTACGACGTTTCTCATCGGTCCCATCAAATTTTCTATGCCCACAATGTTAATTTGCACCTGAATTTGCATCAACATATTTTTAACTTTCCAGCGATTTACGCCATATGAAAACATGTTTGTGGACAAAATATGATGCTGGCATGATGTTGGCTGTCCAGTAGTGTTTACAAATATTAAGTGGTTAAGTTTCTTGACACCAGGGCACTCTTCTACTCAGCGGATTTGAACTGGTAAATGAGTAAAAGTTGTATCAATTCGTGCCGCATCTCCCGCCGTTGCCAAGCTCTAATGGTGTGGTGGCTGATGGAGTAACTGGGTTTATTCGAATGAAGATATCGTGACCAATCACAACCATCCTCAAACTGTTTCTACTGCGCAAATGCAGCTTTATGATTGTTGTGATCATTGGGACAGCTTTTTCGAACCATATTTAAGCCTGTTTTGGTTTATGGCCACGTGGAACGCTAGTTGACACAGTCATTCACTTTGCGTTGCTCAAATGTTTTTAATGTATACACAGCGACGGTTATGTATTGTATTCATGCTGAGCAAAACGTCTATTGAGAATTTATTCTCGTTGTCAAGTGCAGTATTTATGTATGTATTTTTTTGTGATGTTTCACAAACAAACAATGAGAATGATAGTTTGTGTGTGTGTGTGTGTGTGTGTGCGCGCGCGCACGCGTGTGTGTGTGTGTGTGTGTGTGTGTGTGTGTGTGTGTGTTTTCCTACATAACCGATGAGGCACAGTACCTGATAACCTCAAAACGACAACTGCAGTGCAAGAGACGCAGAATAACACACATTCAAACACCATACGAAATACATATTTGCACTTAACAATGAGAAAAAATTCTTGAAACTCGTCATGCTAAGCATGAAAAAATATGTAACTAGTGCAGTATTTCATTATTTAAATAAAGAATGACATGTACAGGCCTTCAAAAACATTGATTATGACATGAAATTGAGTCAAATGTTCTTCCTTCCCAGACAGTTATCAGTTTCACTTACATCAGTGGTTTTTATTAGGTAATCAACTTTCATTAGATAGTGAGAAAGTCCCTGACAAGTCTTTTGATGCCTGTTATGTACATATATCATACATAAAGTGCAAGTGGGTATCCTATACGTAACATCGACAGCTTAAAATGTTATTTCCCACATTTTACTTTTTCCAGCGGTTTACACCATTTTTTTGACATTCCTTGAAAAGTGTAAAAGGGGGGGGGGGGGTTTCACTGTATCTTCTAACCCAACTACATGCACTTGAATACATTACATGCAGACTCATGAAAGTACAGTTGGTTGGTTGGTTGGTTGGATTATACTCACAATGGAGGCAGTTCTGAACATGAGTCAAAAGAAGAATGATGAGTATTTGCTTTTCAATATTCCTGTTCTTCTTTCATAATTTTCAAAACCAGCAACTTGGTAATGTCTACCAACGTTGAACGACAACTCCTCTTATTTTAGTCCTCTGGTTGATGAAGCTTTGTGCCTTTCAACATTTTCAGTAGTGAAATCCGTGGGTATAATAGTCCAAGGAATAAAGTATTTCTTCTGTTTCTGAATGTTGATGAACTTTTGTGACACACGTGTGAGTACAAACATTGTGTTCAATCGGTTGCTCACATTAAAAGCTTATTTTTTGTTCATTAGCATTGTTGTCTAGCACATACATGGAATTATGTAGGAATGGAGTACTCTGAGATCCTGCTTGACATACTGTGATGTCGGTAGCTCTGTGCAGCGCATGTCACCTGAAAAATACCTCAGAAAATAATAAAAATACAAAACAAGTATCTGAACTTATACCTATAAAAATACTTTTCTTGATTACTCACCTCCCATTTAATTATTATTAAAATTATAATAAAATTTGGTGTACATATGCTTGCTCATGTATAGACGATGAGGGTACAGAAAATTTTGCGTGTCTAATGCCTATGAGACACTTCCTGGAATTAATGCAGCTGCATTCGGTACCCTCTCAACAATAAACATAGAGATGTGGAATGTATTAACAGGACAAACAAAGAACGCAAAAAAAAAAGGCTGTATTCTGGCCATCAGCAGGTTTTTCTGTGAAATTGACACAATTTCTATTCAAGAATTTGCCCGTTGTGTAGGAGGAGTTATTAAGGAGGAATATCTTTAATCTGCATTTGAAAAATACTGCAATTGTCTGTGGGGCAAGTACAATTTCCACAGATTTCTACTCCTTTCTGTGCCAAAGTCCTTTTCATTAAAGGGTAATGCAGATCATTTTCCCTTCCACCATTGTACTTCTGAATCTCTGTGTTACTCTCAAACACAGCTGTATTGTTGACAAAAAATTTTACAAGTAAACAGATGTGAGACACTGATTAATATTCCCAGCTTCTTAATGAGATGCCTGCAAGATGTACATGTGCGAACATAATTCTAATTACTTTCTTAATGTGATGAATACTTTTTGATCAAGTGAGAAGTTGCCCCAGAAATTATCCCATAGGATGTCAGTGAGTGAAAATATGCAAATTATGTTATTTTACTGACTTCCACCATCTCGCACATGTCTAATTGTAGCTAGATTGATAAATTCTATGGTGTACACTTGCAGCCACTGGCTACCAGTTTGCCACTTGTGGATCACATTTCTAGGTGGGCATTATTAAACCCACACTTATGTGCACTGTGCAGCGTGCTGAGAAGTCACACCACTGTTTTACTCATTTTTGCTTTGGGAAGGGCACATAATTCAATCAGTTTTATTTTCCAATTATTTTTATTATATTTTCAATTTTTACTATCACATTGTGAACTGTAGTCTTCAGTTATGACAGTCAGAGAGCAGACATGTTTACACTGAGTGGCTCTCCTGGCCTGATCAGCTATACTATGACGAGTTACTGTGTAATGGAATCTAGTTCACATAGTTCTTAGAATGAATTTTCCATGAAGCAGTGGAATGTGCGCTGATATGGAACTTTGTGGCAGATTAAAACTGTGTGCAGACTGTGACGCAAATTCGGGACCTTTGTCCGTTACGGGCAAGTGCTCTACAAACTGAGCTACCCGACCGTGACGTGCGATCTGTCCTCACAGCCTTACTTCTGCCAGTAGCTCGCATCCTGCTGTCCAAACTATCAGCACACACCCCATTGCCGACTGAAAAATTTGTTTTCGAAATTATCCCCCTGTCTTTGGCTGAGCTGTGTCTCCTCAATATCCGTTTTTTCAGGAGTGCTAGTCCTAAAAGTTTCACAGGAGAATGCCTGTGAAGTTTTAAAGGTAGAAGATGTACTGGCGAAAGTAAGGCTGTGGTGACTGGTTGTGTGTCATTCTCTGATAGCTCAGTCGGTAGAGCACTATCCACAAAAAGCAAAGGCCCCTGGTTTGTCCTAATTCGGCTTATAGTTTTAATAATTTTTGAGAATGTGTCCCATGGAGAACAGTGGTCGGGCAAAAAATACTTTAAAAATGTACAAAAACATCGCGACTGGAAAAAAAAATTGTGGTAACATGTTTCATTCACTTTTTGACCATCTTCAGACCCTTATGGCATGATGGTAGACAGAGGGAGTGACTGGAGTGGTCATTATAACTCCACAAATGTCAGCTGCACAAAATAAATGTTTTTTGCTGTTGAAACTGCTTGTGTTCATTTTTAAAACACAGTTTGAATCTCCCAAGAAGTTTCACATACTAGTTCTTTTTCAAACAGTCGAGTGTGAGTTGCACTAACCTGTGTGGATTAGTTTCATAAGGTAACGGTAAGTGCAAGTCTACGCTGAAGCTCAATAGGCTTGAAATCATAGTCGTCCTTAATTATAGAATATAAGATGCTCACTTTCATTTGTCTACTAAGTGGTAGATTGGAAATGGGACATGGGATTACTGCTAGGCACACGATTGCAATGCTTAACCTGCCATCATTTACCTGTATGCAGATTCTGCACTCCAAACTAAACATTTTCCAGTGGCTTTCAATTAAATTTGTGAAAGTTAATGTTCACTGAAATATCAGCAAGATGGGATGGACTGTTAAAGTGTGCACACTTCCCTGCATGATTTTTACTATCTATTTTTATGTACTGATAAGAGTGTGTTGTCTGTATTGTCATTGCCAGCATTTCAAATCTCTAATGTGACTCCGCAGCCCTCCATCTCAAAAGGATTGCTTTTAAGGAAGACTTCCTCTCACTTAGCATTTAGTTCATATTCTGCAAGGGCACGTAATTTATGTGTGTATATGTAGATATAATTGTGCTGTATAGTGCCATGAAAGCATTGTTGTAGCCTGGCATTAAGGTGGTGAATAGCACAGTTCATCCTAAATTCAGTCTAGTTTATAGTGAGAGATATCATTAAGGAATATGTGTTGGTGTGGAAGTGTAAAAACCTCTAGGCCGTTGAAGGTTCTGTGAGATGTTTGGTTATCCAGTCAAATGCAAAATATGCTTGATTTTAGTGGGAGGCCAATATGCTATTTTTTCATTTGTTTATAGTTTGAAAATGTGTTTTATACAATGTTAAATAATCATCATTTTCTGTTTTCTGAGCACGTAAATGTTTCTATCTGTTTGAGTTGCCCTTTCTACTTCTGTAAGCATTGCCTCTACAACTCCCTCATTGTCACTGATACCAGCTTAAGTGTGGATGTCCTCAGAGAGGTCAGCTCTTCTTTGTTCTTATTAGATGCTAAATATATCCAGACTGTCTGGTCTGTGGACAACATGAACTGCAAGGTCTCTCATAGGTCGAAAATGTCAAGAATCCAATAGCAAACAAGTGGCCACTGAATGGTGCTATTGAGTTTTAACATTACTGCTGTTTGAAAATTAACAATTTGGTGTAGTTAAAACAATTGCAGTTCAGAAACTGGCCAACCATATTGGCTACAGGGAGTGTTTAAAGAAACAGTGCTCAGAAAATGGATTATATCTGAGTGGTTTTGTTGAATGACTTGAGATTTTTGTGAAAGTCGAACTCGATAACAGTGCCTCAAATATATTTGTTGACCTTTGGTAACGAGACACTTCCAGAAAAGACTACTCACAACTGCTTTGCAGTTGTGAGTGTGCTTCTGTTACCGGTTTATTTCTCGAAGGCTGACCAAAATCAGTTGTTTCAAAAAACATGTATGCTGTCTGCAACATCATTGAAGGCGGTCCGCATTAGCTTTCCATGAGGTAGAGCCATCCTTAGGCATATTAGAGACTGTAGCACATTTGATTTTGCGTCAACATTTAGTAGCTGTAAATAAGATCTGTTCCACTGGCTTTCACACAATTTGACCAAAGTCTGAAAACAGGCTTGTGTCACTTTGTGTGAGAAATGCTTTAGGAAATTCAACTGAGGAAAACAAAATCTGTTTATGACATTATAGCAGGAGACGAAAACTGGTTGTATTTGTAAGAATTGGAAACAGAGCAGTGGTCATCTGTTTGGGTGTCCTCAAGTGAACCAAAACCAAAAGAGGGTCCTGGAAGCATTTTGCTTTCAATTTTGGTTACACTCAGCACATTGTAACGTTTGCTATAAAAGGATTGAAGAACAGCTAATGCCGAATGGTACACAACAATTTCTTTGGCACAAATCATTGATGGAATCGCGTAAAAAACAACTGAAAACATCACATCATTCTTCATCACTCAACATCAGTTCTTGCACGTCACACAAGTTATTTACTGGAACAAAATCCATCAAATTAATGGTTCATTGTCCACATTCACCTGGTTTTTTGCCAAGTAATTCCGTTTTGTTCCCTTGTGTGAAACAAAAAATACTCGGACAGCAATTTTGTGCCAATACTGGAGTGGAAATTTTTTTTTTCAGAATTGGTTCAAATATGTGCAGAAGTGAATAAATTTAAAGGCAACTGTTTTGAGAGACAGTAAAATGATTTTTACAAAAAGGTGTTTTTCTTCAGTTGTTTTTGAAAAAACTGGAAAGGCAGCCCCTGCACATCATTTTGGTACTATAGCATAATAATAAATGACTGATTGCTGCCAGAAAGCCTCTACTTTTTTATGGTTTTATTGTTTTCAGAGCAAAGTGCAGGAGATATTGGACCATAGTAAAACAGCTTCAGAGGGCAGGAGAGACAGTTCTGGGAAGAAACCCTCAACATCTGAAGCAGAAAATGGAAGAACGAAGAATAGATAGCATTAATTTCCATATGGTGATGCACAAGATGGATGTAGACAGAGTTAGGTTATCTGACTTAAAAGGTAAAATGTTTGATGGTATTAAAAATGTAAATAATAGAAAATAATAATGCTATTAACTCTGTACCAGTGTGTTAGGGGTAGTCATTACGTTCCCATTAGTCATCCCATCCATTCCAGGCTAGTCCAGAATGGAGCCATCGAGTCATTCTGATGCCCACTGCATCTGTCGTTAATTACAACATTGCTCTCTGCTGACTCTGTCAGATGGATCTTCTTAAGTGTCATTTATCCCAGATTGTATGAAAGCAAATATGGACGTATGAGCATGTGCTGACAATTCACCGTTGTTTGCTTGTATCTGTGACTAGTTGTATACACTGAAGGGACCAGGAGAGAACACAGTAAAGTAAGCTTATATGTTTTTTCACTGAGTGCCATACAGGTGTGACTCAATAGAATTCTGGTTACAGTTCTGGTATAAAACTCTGAGATTGACATAGGACTATTTTGCATGGTGGGTGTGTTGTTCTTGATTCAGCAAGCAAAATGGAACAGGAAAAGAAAAATGTATTAATAGATGTCCAAATTTCAATGCATGTGTGCAGCGCTTCACTGAACTGCAGCTCCATCCTTTCTTAGAATTATTCCATTATCTTGCAAGTACTTCAGTTGAAATTTCAAGCTGGCTTCTTGTTAGAGCTGAGGAGAAAATTTAAAAGTAGAACATTAATTACTGACATGCACAATTAAGACACTTACATAAAGCTTTTGGCCACAGTCTTAATCAGTAAAAGATAGACATGCACCATTTTCACACACAAGCAGTCACACCTCACGCACACACGACTGCCAACCCCAGCATCTCATGCCGGACTGCATTTCAGTCCGAGAAGCTGAAGTTTGCAGTCATGTGCATGAGGTGTGTTTGCTTATGTGTGTTTGTGTGTTGTATGTTTCTCTTTTACTGATTAAGGCTGTGGGCTGAAGCTTTATATTAGTGTCTTTTGATTGTGCCTGTCTGCAACTTGATGTGTCTTGTTTGTGGTAAGTAGCATCTGTCTTTTCTTACGTTGATGATATTCCTGCCTGGAGTTTCCTTTTTTTTTTGAATGTTAATTACTGATGAGTGACATAGCCTAAAGAATAGATAGGATTTACACACTGCAAATGGAGAAATTTACAAAAACCTTGTGCCTTAAATAGTTCCTGATGTTTGCAGTGATATATGTAAAGCACAGATTTCATTAAGGTACATGTAAGGAAGATAATGTCACTAAAGTACAATTATTGAAATGTGAAATATATATACAAGGGGTGGTCAAAAAGTTTCTAGCCTGAGATAGTTACCGTAATGTCTCACACAAACACCACCTACTTTTATTGTGGGTATGCAAGTTAAATTTTGCAGCTCCAGCTTCATTAGTTTTGGCACTAGGATGCGTTGTATACCATAGTTTAAGCAAAATGGTGACTATCAAAGAAACAAGAACTGTACTGTGATTGAATATCTTAATTTGAAGGGAATGACACAGAAGAAAATTGCGGAGGACATGTTGAATACACTTAAGAACAGTGCTCTATCTTATGCAACGGTGAAAAACTGGGTGTCCGACTTGAAACGTGGAAAACGAGTGTGGAAGATGTGCCTAGGAGTGTGTAGTGGGAATTCTGCCACCGAACGTATCAGAATGACCAAATGTAGTGGGAAGAGGTAGAAGGCACCGTATTAATACTAGTCCGAGCGTTCCAAATGATTTATTGTTTCCAACTACAGTGCCGTGTTCCCCTATATCACCGGGTCCTGCAATGCTGAGGACACCACTTCGCTGTCTGCGAAACGGATTGGCACAGAAGGGCTGCCTCAGCAACCTGTACACGCACTGTGTGTCAGCCTTGTATGTCAGCGGAGTTGTGTCGTCGTCAGGATGCCGGCAGTTGACTCAGTGGTCGGCGTCCCTGCCGACTCAGCGCAATTCTGTGTGAGCCACAGGCGGCCAGCTGCGCGCTTCTCGCCGGCGTGGCTGAGATCGTGGTGACAAGAAGCGCATGCAATCCGGCGTCCGAATCTGCGACCCTCGCCTCGGGATGACTCCGGCGTGTGTTGGAAGCCAGGATGACTGCCCGTGGTAGTGAACCGTGGCGTGGCCTGCCACTGACTGGCTACGGACCCTGCGTCGGCCTCGGAGGGTCGAACCAGTGACCTCTACATCTACATCCATACTCCACAAGCCACCTGACGGTGTGTGGCTGTGGACTGGAACGCTGGCACCCCATCTGTTGCTATGAGGTGCTGTGCTGGTTTGACATGCCCCGCTGTCCAGGGGAGCTGCCACACTTGAATGAATCTCGTTAGAAACCCGCACCTATTTATACACGGTTGTGCGCCTGTATTTTGCCATACACGTCGCTACTCGACACGTACTCATAACACACTAGGTTGGCCAGTGGGCCCCTTCTGCCCGTGATTTGCGACATGCAAAACCGCTACGTATACTCTTTCAGCAATTTGACGGCCCTGTGGCATCTATTCTACTTCACAACTGTTGGTATGCATAACTCACTGCAATCTGGCCCTCACCTGGCTGTAACTTGTGCTCAGAATGTTGCCCAAAACTAACTTTCCCCATTCTAAACGGTGGTGCTGCTACATTATTCCCCTCTTCGGAAAGACCCAGTCCCCAGTTCGAACTTTAACTAGCTCGTTAACTTGTTTGGATTGGCACCTATGGCGTATTTCCTTACTATTAGAAACCTTAAATGTGATCTAGGTGCCCCTTAAAACTGTGGCATGAAACAAACATAAAAATTCCTTATTGGACAACCACTGCTTGATCAAGCCCTTACCTACTCATCTCACGCCCGCGGTATCCAATCCACTGGGACTTGGACCACCTGTGGTTCCTTCTTGGAATTCATTATCCTCCATATCAGAAAGAAAAAACACATGACAAAGTTAAGGCTGCAATGACACTTGGAACAGAGGTGCTCAAAATGATTGTTATTTGCCATCGCCTTTCCCTATACTGAGCGACATGTTGCACAACCTGCTCAGCTGATATGCGCCCCTCTTGCTCTAAAATGAACTGGTTTATGTATCTCAACAGACATGGCTCCAGAGTTTGATTTAGCAAGGTCAAATTCTGCCTTGGCAAAACTCTAAAGAGGCTTCTGGCCAGTACAGCTGTGGCTGTGTAACATTCAATTGCACGACTCCTGAAATTGACAATGGCAGGTGGAAGGTTGGTCCTATTGTGTTCCATTGATTAAAATTCCGCTCCCCTCGAGCTCTATACATTTCGCTTCTGCAAATACTCCCCGATCAAAACAACTTGCTACTACTACCAAATTCTCATAGGTGGAGAAGATCCAATGCATCCCAACCCGTTGCAAGCTCAATTTTGGCTCCACGATGTCCCTTGGACAGTCTATTCCTTTCCCCTGGCTAAAAATAACTGCACCGTGCATGTGTCCGGATTGGTACTTACCACTCTGACTGGACATACTGTTACCTTCCCTCTATGGCTGCTTCGTAATTCCTCCCTTGCCATCTCGGCATACCGGTTTCTAGTTGCCAAGATCAGCAATAACTCTTTAGTTTTCACTTCCACAAACTTGCTCAACGCTCCCCATTTCACTGGATATGGGTGGACCATGTAACACTGAAACCTCGCATTCTTCCCCATAACCCGGAATTGGACCAAAATATACGCTCATGCGCGGTCAGTTGTTCCCTTTCTGTTGTGACATGGTAGAAAAATGGCAAATTTTGCTCACTGGGCTCCATTATTATATATAACCCCGACAGTAGTTCCTTTTGCAGCTTGCAAAACCCGCATACATATTGGTCCAGCGGTAACAAATCGGTACTTATCTGGCCTTGCAATGCGTGATGCAGCGCTTCTTGCAGATTCGTTATTACTCCTTGTACATCCCACACACTGTCAGCTACTCCTTGCAAAAGTCTGGTTAACACCACCCTGCTATCTAATACTACTAGATGCTGCTGTAGGGTTCCCAGGTTATGATTTATTATGTCTTCCAATGCCTTGGGGTATTCCACTACCTGCCCTGCTAATGTGTGTAGCAACCGTGTGTTATTCGGGACTTCTCCTTCCAATGTCCCTCTCTGAGTTGTATGCCAAGTTTCTGTTGCCCTGCTGTCCTCTGTGAGTTGCCTCACCGCTTCCACCGTGTTGTTCGGTTCTGTTATATCGCTTTCGTCTGTGGTTCCAAAAACAGTCTTTAAATTTTTTCCCCCTGCATTCAGCCATCCTCGTTTCCGTCTTACCCTTGGCACTGCTATCTCCATCCGTCCTGCCTGCTTCTGTAGTGTCTTATAAGCCTCGTGCAATTTCTTATACTCCCCTGCAACTTCCTTCAGCATTCCCTTGCCCTCTGCACATTGCCTAAGCTCTTCGAACACTTCCTCAAGCCTCCTTACTTCATTCCACATTTCCCATACATTTCATACCAACATTATTGCCCACTGGTGACTAGACACCATCACATCTTCGTGCCTTGAGTACAGCACACCCCCATCCAGGTGCTGCACCCGTAAGGCGTCCACCCCAATGATGAAGAGATGAATCACTGCCAACGCTCCCCCTTTCAGTGACCTGAGGACAGGGATCACCATCACCCTTCCTCCCTCTTCAAAAGGACTTCTGTCTGCAGCAGGCTATATTCGAAAATACATACAACATATGAAAATACAATGCCGAATTACTCTACGCAAACCCAGTGATACATAGCACGAAAACGAAAAGACTACAAATACTCTACTACTTTCTGGATCGTAAAGCATACGGTACTTCCTGCTGTGTTCTATCTTCATTGTTTTCTGTGTGCTTAGCATCTCTCTTCCCTCTCTCTTTCCTTCCTGTGACACACCTGAAATCACATCCGGGCAACCCTTAAATGGCCGTCCCCGCCCAATGTATACAATCGTCGTTCTAGTTGGATGCTGAAGCTTAACATTAACTCGGGATGTGGTTTCAACAACTTGGTATGGCCCTTGATACATCGTGAGGAACTTCTTCGTTTTCCCTTTTTGCGCATAGGGGGGCTGGACAGCGTTACCCATTGCCCCACTCTATACTGTGGTAAACTTCCTTTCCGCTTTACTGCGTCTTCCTGCCTTTCCAAAGCCTTTGTATTTGGCTTTTGTACCTGTTTCCAAACATCCCGATTTGTTCTCGCGAATTGATATACTGATTCACCAGTCCTTCCTTTCTGTAGCTTCACTAAATCAAACGGTGACAGCATTTTTCACCCATGCACTACCTCATATGGAGACAAACCGGTATTTGTATGGACTTTTACGTTGTATGTGCATACAATATCCTTCAAATACTCGTCCCACTGACAGTGATGAGAATCCACATAAAAATTCAGCATCTGTCCTTCCGTTGGCCTGTGGATGCGACACACACTCGTCCTCAACTTCTTTACGTTCAACAGTTCACACAGTTCCTTCATTAAATCCAACATGTAGTTGATCCCTTGGTCAGTAATTATTGTCTCCGGTACACAAAACTTCAAAATCCAGTTGTTTACTAACACTTGCGTGACCATTGCTGCTTGTTGATTTGGCATAGCCACCATCTCCACATACCTCGAAAAATGGTCTATTATTGTGAGAACAAATCTGTTCCCCAATGGTATTCGCCTAAAAGATCCTAAGACATCAATCCCCAACATAGATAATGGACATGTCGCTTCCTCCAATCGTTGTAGCTGTATCTGTTTCCAACTAAAATCCGCTCTCTGCGCACATGGTATACACTTCTTCACATACTGATCCACATCTACTTTCCTACCTCTCCACCAATACCTCTCCGCCATTATCCTATTTGTCGCTCTACACCCTCCATGACCAGATAACATGTGATCATGTGCTTCCTTTAAAACCTCATCCCTTAACTTCGCTGGCACTACTACCCGTGGCCCTAACTTCATTACCCTGCACAGAAGACCATCATACATATTTTTTTGGCTGTGTCCAGTTCGATTTGCAATCGTTGTCCGCATCCTGTAGTTCTTGCCGTACTGCTAGGTCATAACCTATGACTTGTGCTATTGCCACCTTTCCTACTTAGTGCATCCGCATTACCGTGCTTCTTCCCAGCCTTGTGCGCCACCTTGTAGTCAAATTCACTGAGCCTCACAGCCCATCTAGCGAGTCTGGTGAACTGATCCTTCAACCCCAACAACCACTTCAATGCAGCATGACCTGTCATTACTTGTAATCTTCTCCAATATAATATCATTTAAAATATGAGATTCCATAGATTACGCTAAGCATCTCCCTCTCGGTTGTTGAGATTCCTCTCTGTTTCATTCAACTGCCTAGACACGTAGGCTAAAGGATGAGATTTTCACTCTGCAGCGGAGTGTGCGCTGATATGAAACTTCCTGGCAGATTAAAACTGTGTGCCAGACCGAGACTCGAACTCTGGACCTTTGCCTTTCGTGGGCAAGTGCTCTATCAACTGAGCTACCCAAGCACGACTCACGTCCCGTCCTCAGAGCCTGCTCCCCAGCAACTATTACTATGCTCTATAATACCATTCGCAAGCTACTGATCAATGAAATCCTCCACAATCAGCTGCAAATACCTCGATATTCTGTATGGTCTACAGTAAACAGGTGCTTCATTCCCTGTTGGTTTTCTATGTTGAACGAATATAGTTGCTGGTAATGGCCCTTGTGGAAAAAACAAATCCTTAAATTCCCACAATAATTCTTCCGTATGCTCTCTTTCTCCTCCTTTCAAATACTTAATTTTGTAACGCAGTGCAGTTCTATCGGCAGTTAGTGGTTGATCGCTTCGCCCACCTCTCGAGCACCAGTCTTCATCATCTGTCACATCCAACTTAGCTACTAAAACTGCTTTCCTCAAATTCGCGTCTACAGTGCTAAAATTATCCTTGTTCACGGGACCTACTCACCCGTCGTTCCTCTCCTGTACGCGTACAACACTATGTTTCACAAATCAACCCAATGGGCCCAAAACTTCATTATCATCCAATGGTTCAATAACACATACTGTACCCACAGGTAGATTTGATTCAACACTTACCCAAAGCGACTTTCCGGTGCCACTAGACACACACTCATGCGAATTAAGCCTTAATGCTAATGTACGCGGTTCAGTTGGTTTGTTCATTACGTTGTTCAGTTGCTTTGTTCATTACGTTGTTCAGTTGGTTTGTTCATTACGTTCAAAGCCCCTCGCGACAACTCTGCATTGACAACAGTTTCTCCTAGCCGAACTAACATTCCACCAAGTTCCTCAGTTTGATGTCCAAGGTCAATATGATATGATGTTGATGCAAGAAATCTACTCCTAGGATCATGTCATAGCCCTCACTTACCCGTGGTACTACCTCCATGCATGCATTAAATTGCAATTTCTCTATTCGAAAGTCAACTGTCACCGACCCCAAAGGCATGATCTCCTTATTCTCCACTCCACACAACCTATAACGTGGTGGGTCTAGCTTTCTTTGTCCAATTATATTCCTAGTAGCCACTGACACTTGTGCCCCTGTGTCCAACAAAATCTTAAACTTTTTAGTTCCTATGGATCCTACCACTGAATATTCCACCTCTACATATGTATTTGTAGCACTGAAATTAAACAGGAGCTCCCTTAGTTGGGTCTTGGGCCCCCCTCTGTTGTTTAACACTTGTCCACCTCTCCTATCTCCATTTCTCCATCCTCACCGCTGCAGACTTCCACACCTTCCTTTATTCCTCGGTGACTGTGTACATTGCCTCTGCAGATGTCCTTTACGACCACACTTAACATTTCACACATGCTGTAAACACTGTTTGCCTCTCACATACCCCTGTTGCCATGTCTATTTCCTCACATTGAATTGCCAGCTGAATGGCTGAATACAAATCTTTCACAGTGCCTTCATGCACTTCCTGTGACATTTGCACCGGTAACCCTCTCAAAAATACATAAAGTGCTCTTTGCTTGGCCTCATGCAACAGAATACTATTCGCTTCATCGCTCTGACCCAACTCGTAAGTATACTCATTAATTTCCCTTATCCTGTCTGCAAATTTCTCCATCATCTCCAACTGTCTCCCTGACACTGTATTTAACCTCTCTCTAAAGTACTGAGTGCTACTCTGTTTTTGTACCTTTGTAAAAGCCCTTCCTTTAACTGCTTAAACTGTCCTGCCTTCCTTAAAGCCTCAGAACACCTTGCATATGTTTTCGCTTCACCCGTTAATCTAATCTTGGCTGTATGTTACAACTGTTCATCAGATCAACCATTTATCACTGCTGAAGTCTCAAAGTCCTCCACAAACGAATACACATCCTCAGATGCCTTGCCAGAAAACGCTTCACCCATTAATTTAATCTTAGCTATATGTAACAACTGTTCATCAGATCAACCATTTATCACCCCTGAAGTCTCAAAGTTCTCCACAAATGAACACACATCCTCAGATGGCTTGCCAGAAAACGGAATAATCAAACTCACGGCAGCTGGCTCAATCTCCTGCTGTGGCATCTTAGGTAAAAACGACTGATCAGATGCAGTTTCCCGCTCACTTCTAGATGTTAATTCATTTCTCAGCTACGTATTGTCTGCTGTCAGTTGTGCTACTTTTTCCAACAAAATTCGTACCACTTCTGGTTCCAACACACCTCACGTTCCTGTCTCTGTCATTGTGTTGCTTTCGTTCCCAGTTAGTCCCAAAACAAACAAGAATAACCTAACTTCCTACAGCTCCGTATCATCATACTCAAACCAATGCAAAAGTAATTAAATACCATGAAAAGAATATTACTGCCCCAAATACACTAACACTTATTCTGACAACAACAAAAATATGCCGACACAAAACGTCTAAAATGGCCTGCCACGAGCCATATTCAAAAACACAAAAAGGCAAGATAACGTCCAATAATCCAAAGAAAACTGGTCAAAACTCACCACATCTTGTGAATGTAATGCGAGCAGTGGGCTCGAACGTCATACTGGATAGATAACGTCCGCTATTCTGACAACAAATGTAGTGACATCTTCTTTCCTCCGAATGTATCAGGATGACAAAATGTAGTGGGAAGAGGTAGAAGGCACCGTATTAAGACTCGTCCGAGTTTTCCAAGTGATTTATTGTTTCCAGCTACAGTGCAATGTTTCCCTTGGTCTGTGCCACTAGGTCCCACAATGTTGAGGGCACCACTTCACTGTCTGTGAAACAGCTTGGCGCGTAATGGCTGCCTCAGTACGCCAGTGGAGTTGTGGTGTCGTCAGGATGCCAGCAGTCGACTTGGCGGTCGGCATCCCGTCCGACTCAGTGCCGCCCGGTGTGAGTTGCAGGCAGCCAGCTGCGTGCTTCTCGCTGGCGTGGCTGAGATTGCGGCGACAACAAGTGCCCATAGTCCGGTCTCCAAAATTGCAGCCCTCGTCTCAGCATGCATCTGGTGTTTGTTGGAAACCTGGACAACTGCCTGTGGTAGTGAGCGATGGAGTGGCCCGCTACTGTCTGGCTACGGACCACGGGTCGGACTCAGAGGGTCGAACCAGCAATTTACCGTGAACTGGAACGCTGGCACCCCATCTGCTGCTGTGTGTAGCTGGTGGTGTAACATGCCCTGCTGTTCAGGAGAGCTGCCACACTTGAATGAATCTCTTCGCATCATGTACTCATAACGCACTAGATTGGCCAGTGGGCCCCATCTGCCTGTGATTTGCGACATGCAAAACCTCTACATATACTCTTTCAGCAATTTGATGCCCCTGTGGCCTCTATTCTACTTCGCAACTCTTGGTATGCGTAACTCACTGCAATCTGGCCCGCACCTGGCTGTAACTTGTGCTCAAAACTAACTTTCCCTATCCTAAACGGTGATGCTGCTTCAGAGCAGAAGGCCTGTCACTTATGAAACAGTGACTGCAATTCACGATACGATTTTGCAGTAGTGTCCTCCTCCAATTTGAAGCAGATGAAGATGGCTTTCTTGCAAGATATGTGACAATGGACAAAACATGGGTTCACCTCTTTGATCTGGAAACAAAACAACAGTCACATCAATGGAAACATCCTTCATCTCCTGTTGCTGTTGTTGACATCAATCCAGAGACTAGTTTGATGCAGTTCTCCATGCCACTCTATCTGCTTAGTGTATTCATCTCTTGGTCTCCCTCTACGATTTTTACCCCCCCACGCTGTCCTCCAATACTAAACTGGTGATCCCTTGATGCATCAAAACATGTCCTACCAACCAATCCCTTCTTCTAGTCAAGTTGTGCCACAAATTCCTCTTCTTTTCAGTTCTATTCAGTACCTCCTCATTAGTTATGTGATCTACCCATCTGTCTTCAGCATTCTTCTGTAGCACCACATTTTGAAAGCTTCTATTCTCTTCTTGTCTACACTAGTTATCGTTCATGTTTCACTACCATATATGACTACACTCCATACTTCCTGATACTTAAATCTATACTCGATGTTAAAAAAAGTCTCTTCTTCAAAATGACTTTCCTTGCCATTACCAATCTACATTTCATATCCTCTCCACTACGACCATCATCAGTTATTTTGTTTCCCAACTCACTACTACTTTAAGTGTCTCATTTCCTAATCTAATTCCCTCAGTATCACCTGATTTAATTAGACTACATTCTATTATCTCGTTTTGCTGTTGTTGATATTCATCTTATATCCTCCTTTCAAGACACTATCCATTCCATTCAACTGCACTTCCAGGTCCTTTGCTGTCTCTGACAGAATAACATTGTCATCAGCAAACATCAAGGTTTTTATTTCTTCTCCATGAATTTTAATTCCTTCTCCGAATTTTTCTTTTGTTTCCTTTACTGCTTGCTTGATATACAGACTGAATAACATCGGGGACAGGCTACAACCCTGCCTCACTCCCTTCCCAACCACTGCTTCGTTTTCATGCCCATAGACTCTTGTAACTGCCATCTGGTTTCTGTACAAATTGTAAATAGCCTTTCTCTCCCTGTATTTTACCCCTGCCACCTTTAGAATTTGAAAGAGAGTATTCCAGTTAACATTGTCAAAAGCTTTCTCTAAGTCTACAAATGTTAGACGTAGGTTTGCCATTCCTTAATCTAGCTTCTTAGATAAGTCATACGGTCAGTATTGCCTCGCTTGTTCCAACATTTCTGCAGAATCCAAACTGATCTTCCCTAAAGTCGGCTTCTACCAGTTTTTCCATTTGTCTGTAAGGAATTCATGTCAGTACTTTGCAGCCGTGACTTATTAAGCTGATAGTTCAGTAATTTTAACACCTGTCAACACCTGCTTTCTTTGGGATTGGAATTATTATATTCTTCTTGAAGTCTTAGGGTATTTCGCCTGTGTTGATTTACGCAACTCTTCCTCTCCTAATACACTTCTTTCAACAGGCCTACTTTTTCTGAAGTTATTTCTGAAATCAGTGAAGGTATTTTAAATCTGTCTTGCAACTCCAAGGAAATGTGTATTTTTGTCACCAAATGTTTCTTTTTGCTGAAATAAAGTAATATCAGTGGTCTTAATGAAACACATATACCATTTGGCTTGCTTTCTCCTTTTAAATTATGTTAATTATAAAAGATGTTGATGTCAGTACTTAAGATTTTTGCTCCTGCAAATACAGATTGTCAACTTAAGTCTTAACTTACCTTTGAGATCTCAAAATTTGTCAGGGAAAATGTTAAAACTTGTCTGAAAATCAGGTAAATATCAGGAAATTTCACTTGGGGAAACTTGTGGCAACCCTGACACCTGTACACTGTACTCTCCGTCCCCCCCCTCCCTTACAACGGCCAACACGCAACCTGTGTCATAACTTCGGATGTACTGCTATTCCACACACATCACATATGTTGCAGAAAAACTCACAGCAATGGAAGCAGACGGATACCAGCATCCCTTAAATTCTGGCATGGTGAATCCTTGTCAGTTGGTGTATTAGAAAAGTCTTCCTAGACCTGGGGGGGGGGGGGGGGGGTTACTATTCACATCACTGTAACAATGTTCTGCTGTACACCGCATTACATGTTTACTCTGTGCCACATTGGACACCGAGCGAGGTGGCGCAGTGGTTAGCACACTGGACTCGCATTCGGGAGGACGTCGGTTCAATCCCGTCTCCGGCCATCCTGATTTAGGTTTTCCGTGATTTCCCTAAATCGTTTCAGGCAAATGCCAGGATGGTTCCTTTGAAAGGGCACGGCCGATTTCCTTCCCAATCCTTCCCTAACCCGAGCTTGCGCTCCGTCTCTAATGACCTCGTTGTCGACGGGACGTTAAACACTAACCACCACCACCACCACCACATTGGACAACTTTTATATAAATGTTACAAATTTTTTGCAGTGCAACATGACACACTAGTACACGACTGTTGTCATAATAATCAGAATTAGAGAAACTGATTGCAACTAAACAATAGGCAGATCATTATACACAGTGTACATAATGTCTGGAAACTCTTTCAATTATTTATTGCACAAGAACCAAACATTGTACAGATATCATAAATATGTCATTTTGAAGCGAAACCCTGAAAGTTTTCTTTCCCTGTATACCGCCACAGCATAGTATGGTAATTTGCCGATAGTCAGCACTAGTCGCAAATGTGACGAGTTCAGGTGCGGAGCGAGATTTCTGTGTGTTGGTTCATCCCTATGAAACCCCAAACCACCTTCTCTACCCTCTGGCTCCTACCCTTGTAACCGCTCCCGGTGTAAAACCTGTCCCATGCACCCTCCCACCACCACCTACTCCAGTCCTGTAACCCGGAAGGTGAACACGATCAAAGGCAGAGCCACGTGTGAAAGCACCCACGTGATTTACCAACTGACCTGCCTACACTGTGAAGCTTTCTCTGTGGGAATGACCAGCAACAAACTGTCCATTCGCATGAAAGGACACAGGCAGACAGTGTTTGTTGGTAATGAGGATCACCCTGTGGTTAAACATGCCTTGGTGCATGGCCAGCACATCTAGGCACAGTGTTAAACCGTCCGGGTTATCTGGATACTTCCCACTAACACCAGCCTATCAGAACTCCGGAGATGGGAACTTGCCCTTCAATATATCCTCTCTTCCCGTTACCCACCAGGCCTCAACCTCGACTAATTTCAGGTTGCCGCTGCTCATAGCTCACCCGTCATTCAACAACACCTTTGCCTCTGTACTTCCGCCTCGACTAACATCTCTGCCCAAACTCTTTGGCTTTACATATGTCTGCTTGTGTCTGTATATGTGCGGATGGATGTGTGTGTGTGTGTGTGTGTGTGTGTGTGTGTGTGTGTGTATTTTTTTCCCCCTAAGGTAAGTCTTTCCGCTCCCAGGATTGGAATGACCCCTTACCCTCTTTCTTAAAACCCACATGCTTTCGTCTTTCCCTCTCCTTCCCTCTTTCCTGACAAAGCAGCCGTGGGTTGCGAAAGCTTGAATTTTGTGTGTATGTTTGTGTTTGTTTGTGTGTCTATCAACATACCAACGCTTTCGTTTGGTAAGTTACATCATCTTTGTTTTTAGATATATAAAATAGTAAGTTATATATAAACCCAAATGTTTTACTGTGCACTGTGCCACCTTTCGTACAAGTGATTAATAATGTAGCTCACGAAAATTAGACTCTGGTACTAGAAACAAGCACCAGAAAAACTTTATCCATAGATGTGTTTCAGTGTTTGATTTAGTGCTAATACTCTGCAAGTTGCAGCACCAGATTCGACATTTTTGGGGTCACTTTCAACATGGTGCACGGGGAAGTTGTGTCGCGATGCCACTGCATTCATGCATTCAGATAGAGAAGCAGCAGTCTGATCAAGCGCAGAATAGATTCTAAAAATAGCAGTGGGTATGAATACTTTCCCTGTAGCGAAAAGACGGATGATGTACGAGCTGCTACAGTTTTTGTAAACAAGTGAAGTGGTCTTGCATTTATCGCTATCCAGAATTAATCCAGATTCTTTCCACGTATCAAATGCAGATTGTTAACGGTCCAGTTGAAAATGTCATACGAAAGCCGCTGAACTTTAGAACAGGATTGGATTGTTCTAGCGACGTGATGACATTAAGAGTCTGCAGAGGTCTTATGAGTAGACCATACACAGCATTATGTCTGTACAGTTCCTGTTGTGCGCATCTGAATGCTCGCTTCTTAGATATTCCTGTCCTGCGACTACACCTTTACACAGTAGCCTCCCTCACTACGCATATTGTCTGTCTCGTAACTGTGGACGTACTGCCACTCTACAAATTTCACATATGTTGCATGAAAATGCGTAACAGTGGAAGCAGGCTGATACAGTCACCAACACTGAGAAACCGTTGGGGAAACACATTTTATTATTATGCCTTTCTACATACCAACTCCCAAATAGAATTGTTGAATTCAGACTGCAAACATAAATGAGCGCAGCCAGAGAGACTTGGTGCAGAGGAGTTCTTTCCTACTGACTCCTGAAATACATCGCTGTGGCAGAAGGCCACAGAACCGAGCCGCAGTGGCAATGCCCATACACGCCAACTGTCACGTGTATAGTGACCGTTATCTGCAAAGTGCGTTACTAGTGACTCACTGAATTCTTCTAGAGTGTAATGAACAGATGAATATACAATCACATGTAATACTGGACTTCCCCATAATGTCCAACACTGGGGTGCTATTCCAATGTTGGAGAGCCCTGGTAATAGTGACAATGTAATAGGAAAATACACTATGTGATCAAAAGCTGATGAACCGCAAAACGCCCTACAACAAGAAAATTAATCTTCCACTGAAAGTGATACGTGACAAAGAGAAAGATGTTATTTATGTGGCCCTAAAGCTGGCAGCGAACAATCGCAAATGCGACAGATGCTTTAAATTCGTCCGTAAACGACATATAAGACATATAACGTTGTGTAGCAAGTGCTATTGGAAATCGGAAATTTGTGGTAAGGCCTTATGGGACCGAACTACTGAGGTAATCGGTCCTTAAGCTTACACTCTACTTAATCTAACATAAACTAACTTACGCTAAGGACAAAACACTCACACGTACACGCACACTGATGTTGATAACATTTGTACGCTTTCAGGTTTGGTTGCCATTACTTTTGTTTCTAATTCATGCCTCATGGAGTCCCTATTTAAGTTAAGAAGTTATGGAAAATTCCATATTGTATGCAGGTTTTTTAATCCAAGTGCTTATTACTTTAGGTTGACCATTAATAAAATCAACAAACTGCAGGGATGGATTGCTGACAAATTAGAGGAAGAAGGGTCGTACAAACATGGGTCTGGAAATGCATTGTAGCCATAGTAGATGGCGCTGACAAATAAAAGTTCCTCTGACCATGTGCTGTGTGTGTTGCAGGCTGCGTGATTGGCGCAGCATACTTTAAGTAGCAGAATGCCCTGGTCATTCATTTCAGGAACAAGCCAGGATGGTATCTGTAAATGGCCAAGGAGAAGGAAACGGGTCTACAGGCAGCATGACTATACCAAAGCAAGTACCCTCACAAGCGCCAACCACATCACACAACATTTCAAGCCCTTTTTGGGCATTTGTGTGATCGTGGGTCCTTTTAGACTGACGAGTGTGCAGGAGGTGGTGGACTGTGCGTACAAAAGATCTGGAGGATAAGTTTCTACAGGATGTTGGGACGAACCTTAGTATAAGCTCTAGGCAAGTGGCCTGCCAACATGTGTAAGCCAAAGTATGGTTATGTGTATCCTGGGTAACAACCACTACTATTCCTATCACCTGCAAGGAGTGCAAGGATTATCAGCAGCGGATTTCCCTACAGCAAAGATTTTGTCGATGTGTTTTTGCACCAGATCATCACAATTATGGGATTTCTGTCATCACTCCTCTTTACTAATGAAGCAACCTCTACCGGAACTGGCATCATCAGTGTGCATAATTGTCATCTGTTGGCTACAGACAATCCTCAGGGGATGGTTGAGGCACCTCACCAGCCTCGGTTCAACATAAGTGTGCGGGCAGGAAATCTTGGCCATCACATACTTAGACTGGTTATCATTCCACAGCACCTTGAAGGAGGAATGTACTTGAAATTCCTTTGGAATACTCTACCTGGGCTGCTTGAGAATGTGCCTTTGTCAATATGACAGGTTGCGTGGTTCCTGCATGATGGAGCACCCTGCAACGTTCTCATGACAGTTTGCTGACAACTCAACAACCTCTTTTAACTCTGGGGCATCTGAAAAGCATTGTGTATGCTGAACCAGTTCCTCATGCTCAGGGATCCAACCAACATGGTCATGAGCCCAGAGGAGGCGCCACAGGTGAAATAATGCTGTTAGTAAAGACACTCCTGTCAGTCGTCTGCTGCCATAGCCCATCAGAGCCACATTTCACCACACTGTACTAACAGATACATTCGTCGTACATCCCACATTGATTTCTGCAATTGTTTTTCTGTTAACTCTGACATCTCTACACAAATGCCACTGCTCTCAATCATTAAGTGAGGGCCGTAGGCCACTGCGTTCTCTGTGGTGAGAGGTAATGCCAGAAATTTGGTATTCTCGGCACATTCTTGAAGGAGCTCAGAATGTAGAATTCCCAAACAATTTCCGAAACAGGATGTCATCCTGCATCTACAGTAGCTCTAACTACCACTCAGCATACAATGGCTGTTAATTCCCATCGTGACCATGATCGCATCAGAAATCTTTCCACATGAATCACCTGAGTACATCACACCGTTACGCACCGAAAGATGTCCTCTATGTGTGAACAAATTTCAGTAATATTTGCAGTTGTTAGTTTAACGTATTTTTCACTCTTTGTCACAATTACCTTCATGTCCTCCATAGAGTGTGTGTAATATGAGGGTAATTTGAAAAGTTCTCTGAACGGAATAGGAGAAAAGTACTTAAGTCACTGAAACTTTTTTTGTTTTTCAATGTAATCTCCTTGTAGATTATGCACTTGGTCCAGCAGTGACCCAGTTGCGTGATCCCATCTCGAAAATGAGTTTCCTCCAGGCCTGCAAAATAGTAGTCAACTCCAGCTATCAGTTCTGTGTTTGAAGTGAATCTTTGTCAACAAAGGAAAATTTTCAGTTTTGGGAAGAGATGAAAGTCTGATGGAGCCATATCAGGTGAAGAAGGTGGGTGTGGCTACAATTCATACCTTAGTTTGTGTAATTTTACCATGGCGACGATATGTGTGCAGGAGCATATTGTCTTCATGGAAGATGACTTTATTCCTTGCTAAATCTGGCCTTTTTTCGTGTATCTTTTGTTGAAATTTGTCCAGGATGTTAGCATAGTCTTCTCCAGTAATTGTTTGTCCAGTGGGAAAATAATCTACAAACAGAAACCCCTTCGCATCCCACAACACTGATGCCATGACCTTTCCCACCGAAGGAATTGTCTTTGCTTTCTTTGGTGGCGGAGAATCAGCAAGTTTCCACTGCTTTGACTGTTGTTTTGTGTCTGGGGTATAGTAGTGCACCCAAGTTTCATCTGTGATGACAAACCGGCGCAAAAAATGTTGTTCTTTTCCCCTAAAACGGGCCAAACATTGTTCCAGCGTCAAGAGTGCAGCACCCATCTTGCAGATAATTTTTTCATTTTTAATTCTTCAGTTAAAATGTGATATACCCTTTCAGATGAATCTGGAAAGCATGAGCAATTTCATGCACTTTCAATCGGCGATCCTCCGTGACCATTTTGTGCACTTTTGCAATGATTTCTGATATAGTGACACATCCTGGCTGACCACTGCGCGGATCATCATCTAAGCTCTCCTGACCAAATTTAAATTCATTTGTCCACTTGGCAGCAGTTGAATATGAAGGAGCAGAGTGCCCCAGTGTACTCTGAAAATCGGCATGAATGTCCTTTGATTTTATACCTTTCTTTATGAAGTACTTAATCACTGCTGGAATCTTGATTTTTTTTTTTTTTTTTTTCCATCTTCGCAAATCACTGTGCAGGAACAACAACAGAGCCACGTGACTGCCACAGCTCTCTTCCAAGACCACTGATGTGGCACGTGTTTACAGGCAACAGTCCAATGAATATCACGTGAAAATCTCGTTGCGCTAGCGCTGACCTCTCATGGTGATTCCGAGGACTTTTCAAACCGCCCTTGTATCATGTCTCATCGATAAATACGCAGTATTGGATTTTACATATTGAACGAATACCTCTACAACTGAAAAATTTTTATTCACATTCACAAATTTCAAATTAACATATTTTACACGCTTTTTCACCTGTGCGTCTCATTTTCATCTGTCGTTTCTCGTTGATAAATGAACATTACTCAGCTTTCTGCTCCAAACGATTGTCTATATGTGTGGAGAAATTTTATTAATTATTGTACTTGTTTCTCACTGTGTACCAGAAATATAATCACATCATTCCCAGAGTTTGTATAATATTGTGTCTCACTGAGAAATGAACAGAACTTAGTTTTATATATCAGCCGAGTACCTACACATATGGAAAACTTTTACTCATTTTCATGAATGTCAAATTAATGTATCTTACAGTGTTTGCCACCTGGCTATGATTGAGGTTCCAACTGTGTGCAGAGTACATAGCAGCATTTCATAGGTCTTGTCTGTAGTGGAGCATATCACCTGTTATCATTATTTATTGAGTGAAGAAGCTACTAATTGTTTCTCTTGTATGTCAACCTTGTGTGTTAACACATGCATATACCGATAACTTTCAATACAATACAGTCACGCACACCAGGAACGAATGCAACCTCTCTGCATTAAGCTACAATGGCTTTATTTTGTCATGGGGGGGGGGGGGGGAATTTCAGTCATGTAGGCTTATCTGTTTTATTGAATTTTATAGAATTACACCTTTTATTAGTTTTTAAATTGTTTGTGTAAATGATAAGAGACACACTTTCTAACTTAACGAAACTCTATTAAAACATTATTCGATAGTGAATGCTGATTAATGCTTTGTTCATTGACCAAAGTTAAAAATAATATTCACTTTGTACCTTGGTTAAAAGAAATGTTTATTCAAACCATTATCCATCGCTTAAACCTTAATACAGTAAAACTTGCTCAAAACGGAATTGCCTGGGCCTAAAATAATTTTCCAAATGGGACCAAGTTTCCGGATTACACAAAACTCACTGGGCTATGTAAAATTTGCCAGGTATTGTGTACAGTAAAATTTTTTAAGTATCCATATACTGTATTTACATACCTTCACTCCAGCACAGTAGGTGTTCACTTGCTGTATATTGGACAATAGAAGACAGGATTATTCCACTAACTGATCTAATTGATAAATAACACGGCATTTTCAAGATGAGCGGCGGTAGCACAAAAGCAAGCCATGCCGCGAGCGGCGACAGGCCGTAAACACGCACTATCAGAATGCGACAAACAATGCATGACATAGTACAGTAATGCATTTTCAGCTTAGAGTGACATAAACACCTATAACAAAGAAAACGGCACTTATCAGATCAAAGCAAAATAAGCAATTGATTCAAACCACACGAAGCACGTGAAAAATGAAGGGTACCCGTATAAGTACGGACGGTGCGCCTGACGCATAGCAATGGCTACGTGGTAAAGCTTACCTGCTTAGCTCACGACTCGACCTAAATTGTGTCTCATACTACAATGGACCAACTTTGTTTCGATTTGGAGGTGCAGCCTAAAACTTTTCTCTCCCCTTGAATTTCGAGACTCAAATTTCAGGTGCGGCTTAGATTCGGGTTTTTTTTTGTTTTCTCCTTTATTTCGAGTCTCATTTCTCAGGTGCGGCTTAGATTCGAGTAAATACGGTAATTGGGAAATATTTTTACTCGAACTTAAAATTCGTTTATTATTGTATGTACATGCATATTATTCTCATGTTTATTTGCTTTACATTTCACTTTTTTCGCCACATATCAAGGAGGAAAACTTGCTTTAATTTCTTGTTCAAAATTGTTTTTGCTAGCAATTTTTGCATCTTACAATAGTCCCAACAAGTTGGGAGAATTTCCATGTGCTGCAAATTGCGTAACATAGTTTACACATGCAATGGCTTCTTCAGGCATATTAATTTTTCTAGGGACATCTTTTTTCTCTCCTTTTCTTCTTCCTTTGTTTCTTCATCATCATCCTCTGTGTATTGTGGATTGCTATTAAATCTGTTGCTGCAGTGAAAGTGGAGTGAGTTGACAGAAAGTCATCACTTAGAACGTAGTCATCTGCACTACATGAAATGTTTCGCATTTTCATTAATTTTGCAATTGCTGCTGCATTTTCTTGAACTTCGATGGCCACAGAAGCGCCTTGGTCTTGACCCCCAAACACCACTTTGTTGAAGCACGTGGTGACAGTTCCGGGTTTTATTTCCTTTACTGCCAATCCAGTCCAATTTACAACAGACCATGCAAGAACAAATGCACTTCAGGCTTCAACACGAAGAATAAGAGATTGCATCAGTAATCGCCTGTAATGACACTTAAATGTGTAAATAACCCCCTGGTCCATGGGTTGTGTGAATCTGGTTGAACCTGGAAGAAACCAAGCTATTTCACGTTTCATAACATTGCTTTCGGGTGGCAGGTTGCATTGTCTAGGAAAAGGAGAACATTGTGATTTCGTTTTTTGATTTTGGCGTTGAAAGAGTCGTGCCATTCTTCCATAAGACCACTCACCATCCACGCCTTTTTATTGCTTTGCCATGTGACTAGAAGCTTACTGACGTCTATGTTTTTGAAAAAAAACACGGTTTTGCCACCTGTCCAATCACCAGTGGCTTCTCTGTTTCACCTAACATGTTTCCACACATCGGTACTGTGAGTCTTTCCTTGGACATTTTTAAGCCGGTGCACTTTTCACCTCGAATTATTAGCTATTTTGAAGGCCGCGCGCGATAAAGCAGTCCCGTTTCATTGGCATTGAACGCGTCTTTTGGGTCATAATTCACAATCAAGTTGGATAGTATTGTCTTCCATTCCGTTGCTACACTTTCCTGCACGTCCTTAGCTTCCCCACACACTTCATTCCACATGGTGTTGTGCCTAGCTTTGAAACTGCAGCCATCCTGTTGATGCGTTAAACTCCGTAATTCCAAGCTCTTTACCAACATTCAGAGTCTCGGTCTAGATAAAGGTAAGTTTTTTGTCCACGCACTTACGAACCATCCCCACACTATTTCGTTGATTTCTTGATTTCCGGTCTTCTTCGCCTTTCTTTTCATCTGCCAGTTCTGTTTCATCCATTCGTCCTGAATCTTACCCTGGCTTCTTAAAGTCTCCTAAATTTGCATCCGAAACGCAACATAATTTCATGCATAGAGAGTTTGTCTTTCTCACTCGCCTCGATTACATTAATCTTTTCATTAAGTGTTAACGACACGTACCGTTTGTGCGGCATCATGTTACTGTATCTCTTAAAGTGCTACTAGTCAAGTGAAACTGGCAGGAAAAAATGACCTTGCCGGGTAAAACCATTGTTTAACGGAACTATACCCACCTCTTTCACTGCGCACATTGCAGCAGCGTGTGGGTCGATGCGCAACAATATTCGTGTACGCGCCGGCGTCGGTCAATAACGAGGTAAACAAGAAAGCCGACAAACAGAGAGCTGACGAACGAACCGTTTCCTTTGATGTACTGTACCGACACTGAGCGTAACTTACTTGTTGTTGCACAGAGCGGCGCAGATTTAGGTCCACACCAGCAGCGCCGCGCTGCGCTGGACCTCTTGTCTTGGTTTTGCGCCGCTTAACGGATGTGTTAAAAGTAACGTCCTTGTAGGTTCATGAATAACTAATGAACTGTAGTACTGTAAGGCACTTTTCCGCATTATCAATTATTAAATATGTTGTAATATTCGCATTCCGTTTCCGCGTTAGGCATGTTCCGGTTTATACAAAAAATCAGCCTATAAAAGTGCACTGAATGCGTCGGGACGGAAATACTTCTACGGTTTGAGCCGATTTCCAAATTTTACATGTGCCAATCTGAGCAAGTTTTACTGTGTAACACAAAATCCTACCCTCATTCCTTTCCCCTTTACATAACGTTGGCTAGGATTTCTGTCATATTTAATCGTCCTTACTAGGTATATATGTATATCCTCCACCTGCAACACGCATTTACATTTTAGAGACAATCCCGAAACTGAACGTTATTTACTCAGTGAATCCTAAATAGATATCGAGTTCAACTGACAGTGCACATTTAACGTTACCTCTCACACTATCTGCCTCATCAAAGACGAAACTAAAACGACACTCTATTCTTCGACAGTAACAGATATGTAATGTCCCCTTAACTCGTACAGTGAAAGTTCAAAATGTGTATGTACAGTGATGGAACCGAGAGAAGTGGTGCAGTGGTTAGCACACTGGACTCGCATTCGAGAGGACGACGGTTGAATCCCGCGTCCGGCCATCCAGATTTAGGTTTCCCATGATTTCCCTAAATCGCTTCAGGCAAACCCTGGGATGGTCCCTTTGAAAGGGCACAGCCGACTATCTACTGTGTGAGACACGTCTGCGCGGCAAGGTGGGGTTTTAGGGCGAGGTACCGCTGCCGGTGCGGCTGGGCGTTCGGGGCGAGCAAATTGCCCACTGCACAGACAGTGCGTGGGAAAACGTGTTCACATTGGGCCTGACAGCAGCTTATTCCAGACGGTACTGCTGAGATGTTGTTCACATACAAATAATAGAACATACGCTTCCAACGACAATATTGCGTTCCCTAACACAAACCTCTTACCATTCAGTTACTCAGTTCACACACTGCTTCTGCTACGTTTCTGATACCAGTAGTTTAGCGTGCCAAACAACGGCAAGTACACAAGAAAGCACAAGTCAAAGGTATATACAGGTCTGAACCGGTATGCTGGAATGAGTCATCAGCTATTGCACAACATAATTTGAATACATAACAGCAACAATTTCACAGATATTAGATTGCCAACAAAATTAATGTGTATGTAAGGTGATACTATAATCATGAGACATTCTTTGCAACTTACGTGTCGGGGACCACTCTCTAGGAAGCACAGACAGGTAGTAGGGGTGCTAAACGGGAAGACATCAAAATCAATGCAGACTACGAATAAATTGGAAATAAAAAAGAAAAGTATGAGATATGGCATTGATTTGAAATTATGAGGGTTGGTTTGTGTGTGCAATGTCCCGTCCTGACACCACTGGTGACACAAAAGACGGTAAGAACACCCACGAGCCATGAGAACGTATGGCGAATGCCGCCAGTTGGAGAACACATGGGGACTGTCGTCAGTTCTGGCCTGAGACCTCAACAGCAACAGTGTCAACCGCCAAGCAACCTGTGTGTTGTCGCACTGTTTTTTTATGACAAAAAGCACGGCATCTGGACGGGTGGCGACACTGGCCAAGCTGAATGTGACACAGAGTGTCTCCGTGCACAGAGCGAGCTACTCGAACGTTAAATCGGTATGCATGCGACAGAATGCGTGCCTACTATATTCCGATACGCCACACATGAAAACGGGATTTTCTGGAGCTCATACCTCGAGTTCTATTGGTGACAAAAGAAAAATGTTCAAATGTGTGTGAATTCTTAATGGACCAAACTGCTGAGATCATCAGTCCCTACACTGACAGACTACTTCAACTAACTTACGATAAGAACAATACACACACCCACGCCCAAGGGAGAACTCGAACCTCCGGCGTGTGGGGCCCCTGCAGTCAGTGACATATGGCACCCTAGACCATGCGGCCACTCCACTTGGTGATAAAAGCACAGTGTAAAGTGTTCTGGATAGATCTTGAGATACGAACAATTTTGATACTCAGCACAAGGACTATGTTACTGTCACTATCCTACAGTATGGGGTTAAAATATGAACATTACACTCCTCATCCTCCTAGGCAAATAAAGCAAATTGGTTGGTTCTTTTTGCATCTGACGTGGTCTGTGGTGTCCTGCTTAGGCCAATGGGGCATACTGGTTGGTTATTTTTGTACTTGATGTAGCCTACAGTAGGGTTAATGGGACTTACGGGCGATGTGTTTTTGTGATCAAGAAAATTAAAAGATTTTATAATTTAGTTCTAATGTTTTAAAAATACACATATCAAATAAAGTTTTGCATCACCCCAGTTCCCAGAACTCCTGAAGACTGTGTATATTGTATCACAGACACAATCCATTTGACTGTTCAATGATGTCACTAATCCGCCCAAAGATGTAAACAACCATGCATGAGCAGCACCTATTAGACGGAGGGGGTCCGACAGCCTATCAGTTCCAGTCATTCCACCAGGAAGAAGGTACAAGGTTCATGTTTTCTGTAGTTCAACCATGCCTAGATGGTCAATACCATGGTTCGATCAGTGCAAATTCAATGCTGACGTCCATGGCGAGGTCCATCTTTGGAACCACGGCACCATGCAGTGTGGTACAGATTGGCCCAACAACGTGCTGAATGGACCGCTCAGAATTGACATCATGTTCTCTTCACCAATGAGTGTCGCATATGCCTTCAACCAGACAAACGTTGGAGACATGTTTGGAGGCAACCTGGTCAGACTGAACGCCTTAGACACACTGTCCACCGAGTGCAGCAAGGTGGAGGTTCCCTGCTGTTTTTGGGTGGCATTATGAGGGGCCGACGTAAACCGCTGATGGTCATGCAAGGCGCCGTAATGGCTGTACGATATGTAAATACCATCCTCCAACCATATTGAAAGCATATTGGCGAGGCATTCATCTTCATGGATGACAATTCGCGCCCACATCGTGCACATCTTGTGAATGACTTCCTTCAGGATGACGACATCGCTCGACTACAGTGGCCAGCATGTTCTCCAGACATGAACCCTTTCGAACATGCGTGGGATAGATTTAAAAGGGCTGTTTTATGGATGACGTGACCCACCAACCACTCTGAGGGGTCTACGCCGAATCGCTGTTGAGGAGTGGGACAGTCTCGACCAACAGTGCCTTGGTGATCTTGTGGAAGGTATGCCACGACGAATACAGGCCTGCACCAATGCAAGAGGACGTGCTACTGGGTATTAGAGGTACCAGTGTGTACAGCAATGTGAGCCATCACCTCTGAAGGTTTTCGCTGTATGGTGGTACAACATGCAATATGTGGTTTTCATAAGCAATAAAAAAGGCGCGAATGATGTTTATGTTGATCTCTATTTCAATTTCCTGTTTATGTTCTGGAACTCTCGGAGCCGAGGTGATGCAAAACTTTTTTTGATGTGTGTACATAAGATCACTTATCTCCATCACCTGATAAGTCAAGTTTTAATAACATATGTTTATGATTAAGAACATTCGTCAACTATTTCAGATTGACCTAGTTAAAAAATGTCTCTTTCTGAGTTGCTGTTCCCAGTTACAGTCACTGTTTACATAGGAGCGGTAAAAATGAAAATCTTGAATTTACTGCAAGCAGCAATGTGCCTTACCAAACATGTTACTCTTTGAACTGGAATGCACTTAATAATGTCGTGAAACTGTTTATCTTTGATTTGAGGTTCTTATTTGGTTTGGAAATAGCGTGGAGTCCTGGTGGATTGGAGGACGATGTTATTTTTATTGCTAAATCTGGCATTCGCCTTATGGCTAGGTTAAAACCTCCCTGTAAAGAAGCATCACCAGGGATTGTTTGTCGAATTTAAAGTCATTTTGTGTCCTGTTCTATTGTATTGGTAGTCTTTTAGACTAATGCTTGGAAACTAATCTCTAGTATGATATGAAGGGATTTATAACATAAATGTGTAAGTCAGATTTTGACGAAAGCGAGCCAAGTACTACGCTATGTAATAGAAACTTCAATCATCTGAATGGTATGTGATGTATCTCTTTGTGTGAACAATAGCATGGCTGCATCATATTTATAATTTCTGCTGTCACGGCGTCACATTGTTTTATCTATAGCTAATGTAGTTATGTCCGTTATATCTCATTGAAGGTAATATTATAGAAAGGGAAGTGGATGTTGATGACATGGGAGATGTAATACTGTGAGAAGAATTTGGCTGTGCTCTGAAATATCTAAGTTGAAACATAGTCAGTAAACAGTATTGTCAGACCTATGGATAGCCTTGGAAGAGCCAGCCACGACAAAACTCTTCCATCTTTTGTGCCAGATGTATGAGACAGGCGAAATACCCACATACTTTAAGACGAATGTGATAATATAATTTCCAAAGAAAGCAGTTGCTGATAGATGTGAAAATTACCGAACTATCAGTTTAATAAGTAATGGTTGTAAGATACTAACACGAATTCTTTACAGAAGGATGAAAATTCTGGTAGAAGCCAGCCTCAGGGAAGATCAGTTTGGATTCCAGAGAAACGTGGGTACACGCGAGGCACAATTTGACCTAATGGAGAGATTGGTTGGTAGGACACGTTCTGAGTCGTTAGAGATAACCAGTTTAGTCTTAAAGGGAAGTGTGGAGGGTAAATACTGTAGAGGAAGGCCAAGTGGTAAATTTAGTAAGCAAATTCAGATGGATGTAGGTTGCACTTAGTTACTTGAAGATGAAGAGGCTTGCGTGGGATAGAGTAGGATGGAGAGCTCTGTTTAAAACCGGTCTTCAGACTGACGGGCACATCATCATCTGTCTGTGTTATAACATCTTATTTTCCTGTTGGTGTATTTCTTTAATTTTAATACTGAGTGGTAGAATACATCTGGTGTAATTTCCAGGATGACATGTGAGGAATACATATGTATGTAAAGTATGGGTAGTTGAAGGTCACAAGTTGGTGCTGAAGGATAGATTTCGTGGATCCTGTGTATTTTAATCTACTGAACGTATATCTAGCGTTTTTCCCTTTTTTTCCATTGAGTGTGTCGTGTACAGAGGCACTAGGTAAGTCTTATGCTAGGTTTTCAGCTATTCGTAGGATCCTTTTGTTGTCAAATATGATCTTTTTAATTTGACTGCATGTTCAAGTTCTGGATAAACGAATATTTTATGTGTACACAATGGCAGTGGCTGATCATCGTGTGTTTCACTAGTCGTAATAGTATGGGTATACCCTCTGCTTTTTTGGCCTGTTTTGTTTTTCATCCAGTTTATAATAGTTCGTCTAAGTGGCCTCCGAGGGTTTTACATGTACTTGTAGAGTGATCTTGGACGGAGAGTAGAATATTTAGCTTGTTTGGTTTCCGTGCTTGCAAATTAATAAGGTGTCGGTGCTAGAACAATGTTAACTGATTTTTTGCAGGGTTGGCTCTTAACTCGACTCGCTTAACGAAGATTGCTGATTGTTTGGGAAGCGGGTGACCTGTTCGTTATTTCTGCCGCATGTTGGGCGGTGACACTAGCATACAGTGTCCATCTGTGTACGGGGCTGTTCTTTCATTCCTAGACCGATGTTTAGCGACGTCAGCCATGTTGCTTGTGTGTAGTAGTCGAGACGTGACTGTTCCATGAGGCGTCTCGTATATGAGGCTGGTGTAAAGCTTGTCAAACGTTGATCACCGAGTAGGTCTTGTACTTATCTGCTACCCATAACGTTTGCAATTAACTGCACAGTTTGGAATGGGAAGTTCAAACGTAATGTTTCAAAGAGCAGCCCAGCATGCCAGAACCTATGGAACGCGTGTTCGCTGTCAAGCAGGAAGCTTGCTGCCGTCGCGTCTACCATATTACGTTGAGCCTGTGTACGTTTTTTCCTCAGACCTAGGACTGGGTTACCTGTGATATGGTTGCCGTTGAATCAGGCGTGTTCTTGTGCGATTATGTTGCTTCATTCCTTGATTTTTTTTTTAGTTTGTCTAGAAACTCTTCCCTATCACTGAGAGCACGGTACTCTATGAGTTGCCGTTGTGTTTTGGTCAATCAGGTTTGGAAATCAGCTTCATTTTAGCTTGATTCTATTTTAGAGAGACTGTTTTCAGTTTCATGGCCGGGATGAATAAACGTTTTAATGTCTTTGAGGCAGGTGTCTTGTGAAAGGAGTAACTTAAGTCGTTATCTTCCAGTGCCCCCTTCGTCTGCTTTTCTTCCATAGCAAATTCCTTGATCTTACTAAGTAGTTGATGTTAAGCGGTTGCATTTGGATTTTGGAATATCATTTCTTCACGGCTTTTGTCGAATTTTGGAACCTATGGATGATCGTGAATCTTTTTTCTAGCACTTTGTGGGACTTTCTTGAGGTCGTTAGTAATGAATGATGTTCTCCTCTGCTATTAATGCTGACAGTTCGCAGATCATGTGCTATGACTTGTTTGAATTTTTTTCCAAAAAAGAGTGGTATTGTGGGGCTTAATTTTGTGATTTCCTTGCCCAACACTTGGCAGGTTTCGCTTCTTATTAGGTCATTCAGACTATTCAGGCCAATCTTAGCGCATCCGTTTGGTTAGTGCTGTATTACCTGTAGAATTTTCTTTCTGTTTAATTTTGTTTATTATGGATATCAGCAGTCTTTCTCTGTGTTATGTTATGTCCTCCTTAGGGCTGTTTCCAGCTATAGCAGGTTCTATTGATTACACTATTTGTTGTTTATAATATAAATAAGCGGTTTCAATAGCTGATACGTTGGGTTTTGTGCTTAAATGTCTCAATCTGAATTTTTTTACGATCCGATTTCGTGAGTCTATGGTGGTTCCAGTTTTCTTGTGGTTTTTGTGATGCAAGTCTGTGGTTCATATAGTAAGTGTCAGGTACTCATTAGTCATGCTGTCGCCAAATTCAGTCTCGCTTCAGTATGTGGGTACCTATAGTGTACACATTATGTGATCTGAGAGAGAAGTACCACAGTGACTGATAAAAGCTGGCGAGTCATTTCTGAGTGGCGAGATTAGAAAGGGTGACAAGAAGTTCACCATTTTTCTTGTTCGATTTTTTTCAGCAAATATTGTGGATAGCTGGGTCGAGTGAGGGTATGTAATTAACGAGATCAATTGGCAGTTGCCCGGCAGGAGATACATATATTGGTGTGTCTCCTATACTGTGCTCTAATTTTTAACACGGTCGCGTGGTGAATGTTGAGATTTTACGGCAGGCTGGGTCGTATTGTAGCTAGGTGTTTGCTATGAAAGACAGCAACACATCTATTTCAGCTTCTGCCACAGTCTGATTTGGGTTTGTCAAGTCTGTGACAGATATAATTGTGTAGATTGATTTCTCTGCCTCGGCATCAGGTATGTGCTATGACTATAATGCTAGTAACTTCTTTTTCTCCTACTAAGTCTTCAAGGACTTTCTTTTTCATGCAGAAGCCCAATGTGTTCACAAAGCAGATAGTGGCAATATCTTTCTCAGGCTTGTTCGTGGTGTCTCGTGCTAGGTTAGTTTTGAACCTCCATGTCTGTCGGCTTAGTGATATAGATGTGTATCCGTGTTCACCAAAGAACGTCGTTGGCACTATTTAGAAACTATTGTTATCATTTCCCTCCTTTCAAATATAATGTTGAGAAGGGATGTACTGAAGGCTCACAGAAAGTTTTCCGTTTGATTGCTTTCGTGATGTTCCGGGTCAAAGACCCCGATAGTTTCATCAATGCAAGTAACCTTCTGAGTTTCGTTGACTGAAATAGGCTTTTTTAGGTCTTTCTTTGCAATTTTCTTCACTATAAAAGTGATCAGCGTTGCAGTTCCTGAATTTTGGTGCTTCTTCTTTCGGGTCATATTGCAATTTAAAATGCCTTGGGACGACTCCGTTTTCCACATTTCGGTTTATTACGGCAGTTTTTCGTGGCATTTTGGAAAGTGTTGCAACTTGGACATTGCTGTTATTGATAGTGTTTTAGATGGTTCAGCCTTGTGAAGTACGCAGTGCAGTCTGAAATGGTGGCAAGTACCTTGTCTGTTGGTTGGTTGTGACTGTAGATAACTCGAACTTTTCAATAGGTCTTGGAATGATGTCAGAAATTATGAGCACGGAATTTTGCTTTAGTTTCCCAGTGCATTTAGCTCCTCTTCAGTATTTTCTTTTACTATATCGGGCCTACCTCGGTTATCACAATGGTGAGCGGGAATCCATGTAATTTGTCTTTTGCTTACAATTTGGCGTGCGGTGTGATTGGTGTGATAGTTTCTTCAGATCGGTAAGTAACACGAACCATTTTCTTGGGTCCCGAAGTATAGTGGGTGTGCTTTAATGTTTGCAAATTTTTCGGGATTTTTGGTGAACGACTTGGTGTACCAGGCAATTGTTTTAGTGCAAGCTACAGCGATAACTTAATCATAGCTAACATTTGGTTCAAGAATCATAAAAGAAGGTTGTATACAGGGAAGAATCCTGGAGATACTGTAAGGTATCAGATAGATTATATAACAGTAAGACAGAGATTTAGGAACCAGGTTTTAAATTGTAAGACATTTCCAGGGGCAGATGTGGACTCTGACCACAATCTATTGGTTATGAGCTGTAGATTAAAACTGAAGAAACTGCAAAAAGGTGGTAATTTAAGGAGATGGGATCTGGATAATCTGACTAATCCAGAGGTTGTACAGAGTTTCAGGGAGAGCATAAGGAAACAATTGACAGGAATGGGGAAAAATACAGTAGAAGAAGAATGGGTAGCTCTGAGGGATGAAGTAGTGAAGGCAGCAGAGGATCAAGTAGGTAAAAAGACGAGAGCTAGTAGAAATCCTTGTGTAACAGAAGAAATATTGAATTTAATTGATGAAAGGAGAAAATATAAAAACACAGTAAATGAAGCGGGCAGAAAGGAATACAAACGTCTCTGAAATGAGATCAACAGGAAGTGCAAAATGGCTAAGCAGGGATGCTAGAGGACAAATGTAAGGATGTAGAGTATTATCTCACTAGGTGTAAGATAGATACTGCCTACAGGAAAATTAAAGAAACCTTTGGAGAAAAGAGAGCCACTTATGTGAATATCAAGAGCTCAGATGGAAACCCAGTTCTAAGCAAAGAAGGGAAAGCAGAAAGGTGGAAGGAGTATATAGAGGATCTATATAAGGGCAATGTACTTGAGGACAATATTATGGTAATAGAAGAGGATGTAGATGAAGATGAAATGGTAGATACAATACTGCGTGAAGAGTTTGACAGAGAACTGAAGGACCTGAGTCGAAACAAGGCCCCGGGAGTAGACAACATTCCCTTGGAACTACTGACAGCCTTGGGAGAGCCAGTCCTGACAAAACTCTACCATCTAGTGAGCAAGATGTATGAGACAGGCGAAATAACCCCAGACTTCAAGAAGAATATAATAATTCCAATCCCAAAGAAAGCAGGTGTTGGCAGATGTGAAAATTACCGAACTATCAGTTTAAGAATCACAGCTGCAAAATACTAACTCGAATTCGTCACAGATGAATGGAAAAACTGGTAGAAGCCGACCTAGGGGAAGATCAGTTTGGATTCCGCAGAAATTTTGGAACACGTGAGGCAATACTGACCCTATGACTTATCTTAGAAAATAGATTAAGGAAAGGCAAACCTACATTTCTAGCATTTGTAGACGTAGAGAATGCTTTTGACAATGTTGACTGGAATACTCTCTTTCAAATTCTGAAGATGGCAGAGGTAAAATACAGGGAGCGAAAGGCTATTTACAATTTGTACAGAAACCAGATGGCAGTTATAAGAGTCGAGGGTCATGAAAGGGAAGCAGTGGTTGGGAAGGGAGTGAGAGAGGGTTGTAGCCTGTCCCCGATGTTATTCAATCGTATATTGAGCAAGCAGTAAAAGAAACAAAGAAAAATTCAGAGTAGGTATTAAAATCCATGGAGAAGAAATAAAAACTTTGAGGTTCGCCGATGACATTGTAATTCTGTCAGAGACAGCAAAGGACTTGGAAGAGCAGTTGAACGGAATGGACAGTGTCTTGAAAGGAGGATATAAGATGAACATCAACAAAAGCAAAACGAGGATAATGGAATGTAGTCGAATTAAGTCGGATGGTGCTGAGGGAATTAGATTAGGAAATGAGACACTTAAAGTAGTAAAGGAGTTTTGCTATTTGGGGAGCAAACTAACTCATGATGTTCGAAGTAGAGAGGATGTAAAATGTAGACTGGCAATGGCAAGGAAAGCGTTTCTGAAGAAGAGAAATTTGTTAATATCGAGTAGACAGGGTGTTACAAAAAGGTATGGCCAAACTTTCAGGAAACATTCCTCACACACAAATGTAGAAAAGATGTTATGTGGACATGTGTCCAGAAACGCTTATTTCCACATTAGAGCTCATTTTAGTTTCGTTAGTGTGTGATCAAATTGTAAATTTTCACAATCAACATGTGTGGGCTGATGAGAATCCGCACGCAATTGTGCAATCACATCATCAACACAGATTTTCTGTGAATGTTTGGGCAGGCATTGTTGGTGATGTCTTGATTGGGCCCCATGTTCTTCCACCTACGCTCAATGGAGCACGTTATCATGATTTCATACGGGATACTCTACCTGTGCTGCTAGAACATGTACCTTTACAAGTACGACACAACATGTGGTTCATGCACGATGGAGCTCCTGCACATTTCAGTCGAAGTGTTCGTACGCTTCTCAACAACAGATTCGGTGACCGATGAATTGGTAGAGGCGGACCAATTCCATGGCCTCCATGCTCTCGTGACCTCAACCCTCTTGACTTTGATTTATGGGGGCATTCGAAAGCTCTCGTTTATGCAACCCCGGTACCAAATGTAGAGACTCTTTGTGCTTGTATTGTGGACGGCTGTGACAAAATACGCCATTCTCCAGGGCTGCATCAGCGCATCAGGGATTCCGTCCTCGCTAACGGAGGACATTTTGAACATTTCCTGTAACAAAGTGTTTGAAGTCACGCGGGTACGTTCTGTTGCTGTGTGTTTCCATTCCATGATTAATGTGATTTGAAGAGAAGTAATAAAATGAGCTCTAACATGGAAAGTAAGCGTTTCCGGACACATGTCCACATAACATATTTTCTTTCTTTGTGTGTGAGGAATGTTTCCTGAAAGTTTGGCCATACCTTTTTGTAGCACCCTGTAGATTTAAGTGTTAGGAAGTCGTTTCTGAAAGTATATGTATGGAGTGTAGCCATGTATGGAAGTGAAACATGGACGATAAATAGTTTGGACAAGAAGAGAATAGAAGCTTTCGAAATGTGGTGCTACAGAAGAATGCTGAAGATGAGATGGGTAGATCACATAACTAATGAGGAGATATTGGGGAGAAGAGGAGTTTGTGACACAACTTGACAAGAAGAAGGGACCGGTTGGTAGGACATGTTCTGAGGCATCGAGGGATCACAAATTTAGCATTGGAGGGCAGCGTGGAGGGTAAAAATCGTAGAGGGAGACCAAGAGATGAATACACTAACCAGATTCAGAAGGATGTAGGTTGCAGTAAGTACTGGGAGATGAAGAAGCTTGCACAGGATAGAGTAGCATGGAGAGCTGCATCAAACCAGTCTCAGGACTGAAGACAACAACAACAACAGCGATTTGGAGGTTTCTTTGGCGCCTTCTTCGTTTTTTGTTTACTGTAAGGTTTGTTAAAGTGCCATAAAGGTGTGTTAGATGTACTGTAGCCCATCCACATCCAAACAGTTCTAAACTTCGTTCTTCGTGAAAGTAGGTTTGTGTAGTGGTAAGTTTTTTTTACTGTTCTCGATAGGATGTTGGTTGGTTGGTTTGGGGAAGGAGACCAGACAGCGTGGTCATCGGTCTCATCAGATTATGGAAGAATTGGGAAGGAAATCGGCCGTGCCCTTTCAGAGGAACCATCCCGGCATTTGCCTGGAGTGATTTAGGGAAATCACAGAAAACCTAAATCAGGATGGCCGGACGCGGGATTGAACCGTCGTCCTCCCGAATGCGAGTCCAGTGTCTAACCACTGCGCCACCCCGCTCGGTGATAGGATGTAGATTGGTGAGTGCAAACATTTTGTATTTAGAGTATCATGTTTGTGGCTGCTTGGCCTGTTTACTGTGGCTTAGTTGTCTGGGTTTTCGGTTCGTTCCTATAGTTTTGCGTTGTTGGAGATCTAGTGCAGATGGAGTCCTTTGCTTTAGTTTGGTGTGTTGAAAGTTGTTGCTGCGTATTGGGAACAGGACGATCCGTATTTTCCAAGCACTGCTTGCGAACCATCACACTCGGCCTCGAGTTCTGCGCCTTTAGCCTCGCCAGATGCGGGTTGGTCGTCCTTTGCTATCTGTCGCCAAGTATGACTGTGCAGACTGCTGATCCCAAATCTGTAGCGCTCTGACAATGCACACGATTGGTGCTGTATTTGAAGGGAGTGGCGCAAGTTACACACGACATAGTTGACAGCAGTTCTGTCTGAGTAACACGTGTGTTCCAGAAAAACCAAATACAACTTTTCAAGTAATTTCGCATGTGAGAATGCTTCTGAAGTAGTTCGTTTCCATAATATCATAGGTAAGGTTTTAATATGTGCATTGGTTCCAGAAATTAATGCTTGGTACTCCATGAGTGAATACGTCTTAACATAAGATTTCCTGGCCACCAATGTTTGCTAGCTCGTTCGCCTCTAAAGATCGGGACCTGAAAGAAGCGGCTGTAAGCAGCAGCAGGGAGTGACCAATGGTGGTGCTTTCAGACCTCTCCTGGTTCTGGCTGGCTGAAAGGCCCACGTGTTGAGTGATTTCGTGGAGAGGCTAGGAGCTCGGGAAATCGACAAGGTGGCCGTCAGTGCTCCTAAGGTTGATGTGGATGGTCGCAGGCTCTCTGGAGCGGAGTTTGCGTTGTCAAGCGGTTATCACTTCAGAGTTCTGGAGTGAAGGACTGTCCACTATCAAGAGAGTTGCGATTTCGGTACGGAAAGTGGACATGACATTCCAAAGTGTGATCTCGTTGACGTGCATCGATTACTGCTGTTGTTCTCTGCGGATGTTGCAGAGTAATGAGTGTGGACATTTTTGCCGAGCTGTGTCTCAGGGAATGGTTAGTGATATTAGCTAAGTGGCAGTGTTGGTAAGGTTAAAACTGGCTGATTTGGCTGGGATAATTTGATGCGATAATCTTAATTTGTTCTCTTACAAGTTTGGGAGTGATGTTTCTTGAGTGGTCGTTTCCCTATTGTCTCTGAACTGTATATTTTGTATAGTCAGTCGAACGTAATTTACTGAACTTGGCTGTGAATGTTCCCGGTCTTGTGGCCAGATCTTGCTGGAGGTAAGTAGGTGGCGACAGGGCTATTAATTACTGAATCTTGAGTGATGAGGTTTGATCCTGTCTGGTTGGCGACCGTTTTGTCGGACTGACTTCATGCGTGTATTGGTGCAGGACACTTATCTGGATCCGCCAGTAAGCGTCTCAAGGTGCCACGTGACGGCTCAGGCGCGCCGCCAGGAGTGCTGTGACATGGAGCGCGAGGGCAGTGAACAGTGCACGAACAGTGCAGTGAACGCATTATCGTAGCCGACATAGACACGAAGCCCACGCCTACCACAGTAGCACAAGTTCATATGCCAACTATCTCCGCAGATGACGAAGAGATTGAAGAAATGTATGATGCATAAAAGAAATTATTCAGCTAGTCAAGGGAAACGAAAATTTAATAGTCGTAGGAGACTGGAATTCGATAGTAGGAAAAGGAAGAGAAGGAAAAGTAGTAGGCGAATATGGAATGTTGGTACGGAATGAAAGAGGAAGCCGCCTGGTAGAATTTTGCACAGAGCGTAACTTAATCAAAGTTGACACTTGGTTTAAGAATCATGAAAGAAGGTTGTGTATGTGGAAGACGCCTGGAGACACTGTAAGGTTTCAGATAGATTATATAATGGTAAGACAGAGATTTAGGAACCAGGTTTTGAGTTGTAAGACCTTTCCAGGGCCAGATGTGGACTCTGACCACAGACGATTGTTTATGAACTGTAGATATAAAACTGAAGAAACTGCGAAATGGTGGGAATTTAAGGAGATGGGACTTGGATAAACTGAAAGAACCAGAGGTTTAAGAGAGTTTGAGGGAGAGCATTAGGGAACGATTGACAGTAATGGGGGAAATAAATACAGTAGGAGAAGAATGGGTAGCTTTGAGAGACGAAATAGGAATGCCAGTAGAGGATCGAGTAGGTAAAAAGACGGTGGCTTGTAGAAATCCTTAGGTAACGGAAGAGATATTGAACTTAATTGATGAAAGGAGAAAATATAAAAATGCAGTATTGATGTGGGCATTGCACGGTCCATATAGTTGTCACCTTGCAACTAACTTTACCACATTTCTTAATTACTTTCTGGAAACGGAAATATTTACAAGTCTGGTAACGCTTTCTGTGCCAATGAAAACAGACTAAAGAGCTGTTGCTACCTAAATGGATAAGACACATATTGGTTCATGATGTAAAGTGGCACAGACAAATAGTAAATTTGAGTTGGAAACGCCCTTTACCTCCTTACCGGCCTTAACCCTCAACTACTCTAGTGAAATCTCTTATGTTAAAACTCAAGTGGGGACTTGGAATATCCCAGTAACTGAAACAATAATCTAAAGAACTTTCATCTGAAATTGAACTTTTATAGTTGGGTACTTCAACCTTTTTACACATTATAGCTGCAATTAGAAACAGTTCTGATATACTAGAAATCTGTTATAGGGACAAACATGTTCTGAGCATTTTTCGCACCTGTTTTTGGTTTCCTTGTCTGCAAATCTTTGCACGCATGCAGCATATTGCTTTCCTCATGAGTTGTGGCTCAGAAGATGTTTTGGCGAGAGGAATATCTCCAAGTTTAATAACATCATCTCTCAGTTCACGACATAGAGGTCGGCCATCTTGACACTGTGTGTGGAGTTCTACTAAACCAATTTTGAGCCTCTGTAGCAAATACCTTCTTTTTAATCATCAATTTGATCAACTTCTTTTTGGTGAACTGAAGTAAAACACCTACTGTGCACAATAAATAGACACTGAACACCCGTGTGTTCCCCATGATACCAAATAGTTGGCATACAGTTGGTTCAGTCCATTCAATCTTACTTTTGTGACACTGTAATCACCGATTACTTCAGGTATGTTCTTTTGAGTACTAAGGTTCTGATCGTGGTGCACATATGAAAGTAAGAAGACTGCTCGACCTTTCTAAGAGACATAATTATGAGAGTTATTCAATGAGGATATTCATTGATCATCATCACTGAGCTGTGTGCACACTCTGATGTCGTTTCTGGTGCTCTTTGGTTTCGTTGATAAGTTGTGGACTGTAGGGCGTCGCTTTGTGGTGGTGCATTTGCAGCACACAGTTTGTAGTTAGGTTGTCTGTTCCGGGGCTGTTTGTTGCATGTATGTTGATGCAGGAATTGGTCGTTGGCCATTGGACGGACTCAGAATCGTGCCGAGATGTCACGGTGGGCTGCTCCCTGTGTCTGGATCGCTGGTGTTTTTTTCGCAGACCACACCTTCGCCTTCTGGAGACTTGAGGCCTTACTCAATGAGGTGACGAAGCCAGCCACCAGTTTGCTTTAGTGAGCTCCCCAGTGCCTTGATTGGTGGACATGCCGATGTACATCGTCCATGATGCTCCTGTTGATAACTGAAAGGTTGAGATTCTATCATAGCATTCTACTCCACCTGCTTCACAGACATGCCTAATTAATTTTTCTTTCAATTTTTTACTAGTCTCCTGCTCTGTCTGCTTCACAGACATGTATAATTTGTTTCTTAAGTGTTCGATTGTTTTACCTGTTAGTTTTAGTACTGAACATAGAACATTCTCCTTTGCTTCACAAACGTGTATGTAAGGTTATTCTTTTAGAAGTTTGTATTAACAATTCCTCTATCTGCTTCACAGTGGAGTATAATTAGTTGTCTTTTTAAATTTTGTATGTTAATGGTAGTAGTGGTAGCTTTATTCATCCGTAGATCTCTTTTTACAAGGATATTGGAAATGTCAGAGTATTTACAAGTTTAGACCAATTTAAAATAAGCTAATTCGTATACACATACATTTACAGGCTTTTACTAGAGACAATCATTAGATTTACTCGTGGTATACAATACTTCTTCTACAAATAACTTATTAAATAATGTAATGCCACATTATTCGCTCGTATCTCACTATCAGTCACTGGACGCACTATACACACATTGTTTCATAACACTTCACTCATTACACACACACACACATACACACACACTGGTGATATCTGGGCCATTTTCTGTACCACATCTTCCAATTTGCTACCATGAAAAATTGAGTCAGCATCCCTCTATAATGAGTGAGATCTTGAGCTCAGAAAGAGGAAGAGGTGTTAGTATTGTTCTATACATAGCTGGGGCGTAAGAAAAAGAAGAGGAAAAAAGAAGGAAAAAACACAGTGTGAAGGTGTTATGTGGAATGTTGGATGTTTTATAATCATTTATTATTTATTATACGAATTTTTATAATCATTTTTACTGTTATTTATTTGTATAACATTGTTTTTACCAAACCCCAACTCTGTTTTATCTAAGTAATCCTTTGATGTATAAAATGTATTACGTAATAGGTACTTTTTAGCTGCCTATTTAAGTAAGTGTATTTTTGCAGTTTCTTTAATCTCTTTTGGTATTTTATTGTACAGTTTTATTCCTTGGTAGAAAATGCTGTTTTGAGATTAATGTCTATTTTTTCTTGATAAACGTAAGTTGAGTCTAGCTCTCGTTCAATGGTCGTGACAAAGCTGTTTGTGGAGTAATTACCAGTGTTATTTTGACGTGTACAGCTGCTTGGTAAATGTATTAACATGGAGCAGCTAAAATCCCCAGTGTTTTGAACAGATCTTTACAATGAGCTCGACTACTATTTTTGGTTATTATTCTTATGGCTCTTTTCTGGAGTTTAAAATTCGTGTTCATATTTTGTGCACTTGTTCATCGTAAAACAATGCCATAGCTAGGAACTGAGGATACATATGAATAGCATGTAACTAAAAGACACTGCTTGTTACACACTGATGATTGGATTCTAAGGGCATAAAACATGCTGATGACTTTCTGTTTGTAAGCACCTTTGTGTGTTCACACCACTTCGACTGAGAATCAATATTCATTCCTAGAAATTTTGCATTTGTTACACAGTCTTTAGAGGTGCCATCTACATTTAATTTAACATTGTAATTTTCCCTCTTCAAACTGAAATTCATAGCCTTAATTTTATTTATGTTCAATGTCACTTTATTTTCAACTTGTGCTTCGATAAGTCCTAAACGTACTGTTGACTCTCCTTTACAAATAGGTGCAAGTAGTTGATTTTAAAACTTATTTTGCATTAATGCTTTTATTGTCTGCTCCACATAAGTTTATAGCACTTTCAGTATCAGCTATCTGTAAATTTTTATCACAGTGGTCACTACTAAAATCTGTTTTGTTCGATACTTGTGTATTTATCAGTATCTAAAGATTTGTTTTCGATTGGCTGATCGTTGTAATGAAAAGTTTGCCTCTTGTGGTTAGTAAGTATTACCTGTTCTTGTACTTGTAAGATTGGCCTCTGGGGTAAGTAAGTAACTTTTTTAATTATTTCATTTCCGCTCAGCATCTTACTACTGCTAGGTCCTAGCTCCCTACCAGTTCAGTGGTGGCGGAGAGTGGATCTAATTGAGTGGCAGTGTTCTGATCCTGTGTATTGGTAGGGAGGAGCATTTTATTTTGGCGAAGTGTGCTTGTAATTGGTGGATTCAGCCATGTGCCAGTGATCAGTCTCCGGAATATCATACCTAACTGAAAAGCAATTGCGTTATGCAGAAGTCTGCATGGTGCATCGGACCATCAGATCAACATCACTCCTGGTATCATTGGTGAGGTGGGTGATGCCTGCGCCTTATATGGTAGCTTTGGTAGCTGACTGTCTGGTATCCAAGCGAGTATAGAACTTTTACAAAGTGGTGCGGATTTGCTGTTGTAGCTTTTTAGGATTAAGGACTGTATAAATCATTTGACTCACTGTATTCAGGACCGATCAAGCTCCTCTTCTTGAGGAGCTGCTTGGTACAATCATTCAGTTACAGCTTGATGACAGTTTGTAAGTTGGCAAAATGCTTGATACTTAAGGAGTGGGAGATGGGGGAAGTGTCCTAAGAGAGAGGGTTCTCTGGCTGAACCAGCTGCTGGAGGTGAGGGCGTTGGAACTTCAAATAGGAATAGCAAAGACGAGTGGAAATTGTGTAACATACTACTTATAAAGCTTTTGCCAATAACACAGAGCATTGACAATTTATCAATTGATACAGTTGATGAGATTATAAATCTTTTATGGTTAACCATTCGTTTTCAAGATCAAGCCGAAGTTTTGCCAGTTGGTCATTCTATCGTTTTACAGGGTATTTACCTGTTGACTGGTGCTAAATTAGAGGTGAGGCTATTCATAAGAGCAAGTAGTTGGTTGACTGCTGAGAAGCTTGGTAGAGGATAACTGACCAAGTACAATTAGGAATGAGTTAGCGTGACAACACTTCTATCATGATCAGAATTACAGTGTACTACTCGCTCGCTATACTGAGGATGTTAAGACAGCTATGTCGGCTCTTTTTCTTAGCGTTATCGAGCTGGAAGCTGTAAACAATATTTTGGAAGATATACGTTCTGAAGATCGGCCATATATTCTCTTCACTAATAAGCCTGAAAACTTTTCTTAACTGGATAGATTGGTAGCGAGTATAGGACGCATTCGACTTAGTGAGGAACGCTGTGGATTCCTGGAATGTAGACCAGAAAACTTTACACTACAAGCCTCATGTTACGGCTGCAAACCTGTGTCCGCTGGTAAAGCATGTTTTCGGTGCAATCATTCGGCTCATTCAGTGCGGGATTGTCTGTCACCCCAAGAAAGTGTAAAATGGTGCTAACGGCACTGGGTGATGGTTCATTGTAGGAAGTGCTGGGGACAGGATAATGGTCAACTCCTCCAGTGTGGGTCTGGAGAACACCAGATGATATAACTATCATACACAGTATGCGAACGGAACAACATATGGTGCTTGTGTTCTCGGCACACATCGGTGAAGTTACACCTTCTAACATGGTGTGTTGCATGCGGAGTTTCCTATTATATTTTGTGAGGCACAGAAAAAGAGAGCATAGAGTACCCCACCAAAGCACACACATGGAAAAAAAAAGTTTTGCATCACCCCAGTTCCCAGAACTCCTGAATACAGACGTTCACTATGGATATTGTATTACAGACACAGTGCCTTTGACTGTTCGGAGATGTCACTAAACCCACCCAAAGACGTAAACAACCATGCATGAGCAGTGCCTATTGGAGGGGTTCCGACAACCGATCAGTTCCAGTCTTTGCACCGGGAAAGAGGTACACGGCTCATGTTGTCTGTAGTTCAACCATGCCTAGAGCGTCAATACCGTGGTTGGATTGCGTGCGCATTGTTACTTTGTGCCAGGAAGGGTTCTCAACAACGGAAGTGTCCCAAGCATCTCTGAGTGAACCAAAGCGATGTTGTTCGGGCATGGAGGAGATACAGAGAGGCAGAAAATGTTGATGACATGCCTCGCTCAGGCCGCCCAAGGGTTATTACTGCAGTGCATGACCGCTACCTACAGAATATGTCTCGCAGAAGCTCTGACAGCAACGCCACCGTGTTGAATAATGCTTTTCATGCAGCCACAGGACGTCGTGTTATGACTCCAACTATGCGCAATAGGCTTCATGATGTGCACCCGCCGTCCATGGCGAGGTCCATCTTTGCAACCACATCACCATCTTTGCAGCCAATTCACCATGCAGTGCGGTACAGATGGGCCCAACAACATGCCTTATGAACCGCTCAGGATTGGCATCACGTTCTCTTCACCGATGCGTATGCCTTCAGCCAGACAATCGTCGGAGATGTGTTTGGAGGCAACGTGGTCAGGCTCAGTGCCTTAGACACACTGTACAGGGAGTGCAAGAAGGTGGAGGGTCCTTCTGTTTTGGGGTGCCGTTATGTGGGGCCGACACACACCGCTGTTGGTCGTGGAAGGCGCCGTAATGGCTGTATGATATGTGAATGCCATCCTCCAACCGATAGTGCAACCATAGTGGCAGCATATTGGCGAGGCATTCGTTTTCATGAACGACAATTCGCACCCTCATCGTGCACATCTTGCAAATGACTTCCTTCAGGATAACGATATCGCTCGACCAGAATGGCCAACATGTTCCAGACAGGAACCCTATCAAAGATGCGTGGGATAGATTGGAAAGGGCTGTTTATGGACGATTGACCCACCAACCACTCTGAGGGATCTACGCCGAATCGCCGTTGAGAAGTGGGACAATCTGGACCAACAGTGCCTTGATGAACTTGTGGATAGTATGCCACGACGAATACAGGCATACATCAATACAAGAGGACGTGCTACTGGGTATTAGAGGTACTGGTGTGTACAGCAATCTGGACCACCACCTCTGAAGCTCTCATTGTATGGTGGTACAACATACAGTGTGTGGTTTTGATGAGCAATAAAAAAGGCACGAATGATGTTTATGTTGATCTCTATTTTAATTCTCTATGCAGGTTCTGGAACTCTCGGAACCAAGGTGATGCAAAACTTTCATTCTCTGTATTAGTGTTTTAAGCGATTGAAGTCTTGGAGCATCTCAGAATGAGTAAAATATCAGTGAGAACCCCAGTACTGAAGGTAATGTATGAATGCATTATTTCTCAGGATGGCAACATCAAAGTCATTCATGAAAGTCATTAACAGATCGCAAGCGGAAAAGTGTAGTGAATGATCCTGCTTATTTCCAACTTGATAAGTAGAGCACAACAGCTACAGATGAATTTATACTGATTCCACATGTAAAATTACATCAGAAAGTAGTAGTAATGAACCAGATGAAGAATCATGTAATATGTAAAGTTACATCAGAAAGTAGTTGTGAAGAACCAGATGAAGAAGCATGTAAAGTGCCTTTGGCTGGCAAATATTGTTTTGGCGAAAAACGGTGCTACAAGTAATCAGGTGAAGCATCTTATGCAACTCGTACACGTGGCCACAATATAGACATGAATCATAAACGCTTGATTCAACTGACATATTACTTATTGGGCATTGCTCATTACTGAAGATTTAATACAAATAATACTCACCTATACAAACGTCAAGACACATGACATTGCAAACAAATAGATTTCCTAGACCAGCATTATTCAAACCCCTTCATAGAAAAGAATTGTGAGAATTTCTAGATCTGCTTTGTTTATGTGGACTCTGGATTAATTAAAATGTTGTTGGACTTTTTGGTAATGATGGGTCTGGTCGTGATGTGTTTCGTGCTTCCTATGTCCACCAAAGCAGCGTTTGTTATTATGAGAGCTGCCTTCTTATAACTCGATTTATGACAGTCCCTCCGAAATATATACTAAACTACACTGAAGCACCAAAGAAACTGGTATAGGCATGCATATTCAAATACAGAGATATGTAACAGGCAGAATATGGCGCTGTGATCGGCAACATCTATATAAGACAACAAGTGTCTGGCGCAGTTGTTATATCGGTTACTGATGCTACAATGGCAGATTATCAAGAGTTAAGTGAGTTTGAACGTGGTGTTAGTCGGTGCACGAGTGACGCTACACAGCATCTCCGAGCTAATGAAGAAGGGAGGGGTTTTCCCATACTACCATTACATGAGTGTGCTCTGAATATCAGGAATACAGTAAAACATAAAATATCTGACAAAACTGCGGCCAGAAGAAGATCCTGAATGAACAGGACCAACGACAACTGAAGAGTATCGTCCAGTGTGACAGAAGAACACATCTTTTGCAGATTTCAATGCTGGACTGGCAACAAGTATCATCGATTTTGTCTTTCAGAAATGAAGGAACACACGTGTATCCTTGATGACCATTCGACACAAAGCTTTTATGTCTCGCCGGGACAAAACTAAAATAAATTTTCAAAGGCAGAAGGCCCAAAGCTTTACCCAGAAAAAAAAAATTAAATGAGGCTGAAGGCCCAAACAGTGCAAGACTTAACAAGTAAGAAATTTTCAATTTTAAAACGGCTGAAGAACCTTTGTTTAAAGCCCAACTAAAAGCATACAAATTCAAACTATCGGATACGAGACATTAAAGTACACAATCAAACACCAGTAAGAAAAGGCAGAGCAGCCAGTGGCACTCTGAAGTTTCCGGGAGTTGGTGTGCACTTGATATATTAACGTTCACTTACGGTAGACAGGTAGTTGGCCTAACTATATCCAATCCGCTGGCAACCCAACCAAGAGACAGTCAATGGACCATCGATAAGATGAGTTGTTTTCCACCCAAACAGTACACAAGGAACTCCAAAGCCAAAACGTAAAAGGCATAGCCGCCCACAGCCAAGTATGCATAAGCTGTCAAAATTACACACACATGTTGGACAGCAATAACATGGTGAGGAAAGGACTCTACCTGAATTTTATGTTAGCAGTCAGGGCAGGTAACTGGTATGCTAACAGCCAGAAGGCAGAAAATTCCGCTGATGCCCTTGGACTTCAAATAACCAAAATACAGTTAAACTCCGCTGGATGGTGGCCAAACTTTCGCCAACTTGAACAATCGCTGTTGCTCACGGGAATACCCCCCAACAGTGAATCATGAAAATCAAGTGCCCAATGCCAACAGACTGGCTTCAATAAGTAAATCACCACTCAACTTTGATGTCCTGGGTCGGTAAGCCGTGAACCCTGTAGCAATCTGAACAGCTGCCACACACTCTGACACTGTGTAGAGACCGCCAGTGGGTCTGGCCCAGTGTGCTGCACAGAGATTTCCTGGCTGATCCACACTAACCGACCAACTGCCGCACACTGGCTAGCCAGGAACTATAAGCACCAGACCAGTACAAGGTGCGAATATTATTACACACTGCTGCTGCCACACACAGAAAGAGGACAAACCGTGGCATAACCGCAATAACTGTGGGAAACCAAACGCAGAGTAATGGTCAAGTTTTAAATCAACTCATAAGCCGGGCCAGCATGGCTCAATCCTGTCTGATCACCTGCATCGGTTCATGCCCATTGTGCATTCCGACAGACTTGGGGAATTCCAGCACGACACTGCAGCACCCCACACATCCAGAATTGCTACAGAGTGGCCCCAGGAACACTCTTCTGAGTTTAAACACTTCCGCTGGCCACCAAACTCCCCAGGCATTAGCATTATTGATCATATCTGGGATGTCTAGCAGCATGCTGTGCAGAATATATCTCCACCCTCCTCATACTATTACGGATTTATGGACGGCCCTGTAGGATTCATGGTATCAATTCCTCCAGCAGTACTTCAGATATTAGTCGAGTCCATGCCACATCGCGTTGCGGTATTTTTACGTGCCTGCGGGGGCCCTATGCGATATTAGGCAGGTGTATCAGTTTTTTTCCGTCTTCAGTATATAAATGCAGTCACCAAGCTCTGAAGGAGCTAAATTTTATTTATTGCGTCCAAAATTTATTGAATTACTTTGAAGCAGTTTTTTTTTTCAGTATTGCTTCTGATGTAGCACTTTGGCTACCACGTTGCAAGTTTGAGACTGAATAATTCCTGAAAATTATTTATCTGAACTTGACATAAATTTGAAACGAAAATATCGCTGGCATTTGAAAAGTTCACCAATGCGGTATATTAACACTCAGTTTTGACTGAAGTAGTCTGTAAGCACTTTGTTGGTTTTTTGACTTTGAGGCATGTGTGGATGGTTGATAAGTGCGCCGTAGTTTTCGAACAGCTAAAGACACTTACGGCCGCAGTCAGCTGTTTGTAGGCTGCTGCCTTGGAGTGTGGCGGCAGTGGAGATATCGGCGCGCGTACGAGACACCTCAGGCGCCGCCGGTTTCTCCCACAGGGATCTGCTATCAAGGAAACTTACAGCTTACCCAAGCCGGGGCCGTGCACAGTCCAAACAGGAACATGGGAGGAGGGGTTTACTAGTTTTTGAAGCTGAAATGTTATTGTTCAGGGTTGTAAATAAATCCACTCAGTGCATCTGCGGGTGTGCCTCACCTGGGATGTGGAGGTGCTCCTGCCTCCATATCTTGAGGGTGCAGTGTGCGGTAGGCTACAAGATGTGGCATTTGCGCCGCCAGGGGATTCTGAGGCCATGCTCGTTTCTCATGAGTGCCTGGTGGAAGTGGTGAGGACTGCTCACCTCACTTGTGGTGTGCAAATAGAGCTCACAATTGGGAAAATCCTACCGGAAGTCGATTGGGGTTCTTTGATTTGAAACCAAGTGGAGGGTACCAACAAAAGACTTTGTCGATATTGTGATGGTCAATAACTGCAGATTTCTGGACCTGTGTTATGTGGTGGAGAATTATGGAACTCCTCTTGATAGGTCTGGGGTGCACTAGGCAATGGAAGCAGCTACTCAGATAGCAGAGTACGTGTAGAGTGGACATGGGGTTTTTGTAGGCTAGACGGCTGACTGAGGTTCTCTGAGGAGGAACACTCGGTAGTCAGTATGCACATAGCGAAATCGGATTGCGTACAAAATCAAGACAGAATGAGATTTTCACTCTGCAGCGGAATGTGCACTGATATGAAACTTCTTGACAGATTAAAACTGTGTGCCGGACTGAGACACGAGCTCGGGACCTTTGCCCTTCACAGGCAAGTGCTCTACCATCTGAGCTAACCAAGCACGACTCATGACCCGTCCTCACAGCTTCAATTCTGCCAGTACCTCGTCTTCTACCTTCCAAACTTCACAGAAGCTCTCCTACGAAGCTTGCAGAACTAGCACTCTTAGAAGAAGGGATATTGTGGAGACATGGATTTGCCACAATCTGGGGGATGTTTCCAGATTGAAATTTCCACTCAGCAGTGGAGCGTAGGTGGGAGACGAGGTGCTGGCAGAAGTAAAGCTGTGAGGAGGATTGTGAGTCGTGCTTGGGTAGTTCAATTCGTAGAACACATGCCCGCAAAAGGCAAAGATCCCAATCTGTAGGGACTCCCCTACAGATATTTATTGGGGGCGTCAGTTGGCCGTTAACAGCCACTGAAGCCGAAATACCCGTTGACAGATTTGAGAGCACACACTGTGTGTCAACAGTGAAACCAACGCCCTCCAGAATCCGAAGCAGAAAGTCGTGATTGACACATTCAAATCCGTTATCGAAGTCTACAAAAGGAAGCGCACAAGGGACGGATGTTACAGCGGCACTCGACTATAGGGGTAAGAATGGTACGACCAGGTATGCAGCTTTATGTTTTGCAACAATCGTCTCCATCAGAGCCTCAAGGAAGCCGACTGTCAATGATTTTGTTTGTGTTGTTTTTGTAGCCCCTACTTCGGTTGCTAGCATCCCAGCTGACAGGTTGGATGCTTTCCAGCGGGACTACAGTTGTTGGTGCCTAAGCGGATGGCGTGATCGTTCTACTTCACAATCCTGCTGTAATCGATGATTTTTATCAGAGTTCGGTTGCAAAGCTTAAATGCAAGCTTCTTCCCTTATGTTCCGTGGGCTATTGCGGTTGATCAGCATATGTCTCTCGGTATCATCATTGATCGTTGTTGACTCAAAATGGCGGCGCTCAACTCGAAGTCTGTGCCGGAAAAAATTCAGGTAGTGATACTAGAGCATGAAAGGCGTTCTCTTACTCTGTTCCAGAAAGTCTGAATACTGGATACTTACGTCTTACGCAAAGCTTATTACGTGACTCAAGTTTATCCACTTCCCTCGATGGTGGCGAAGAAACTACAAAAATTGTCTGGTCATTTCTTATGGAAAACACTTATATTTTACTTACGGTATAACGTGATCACGAAGCCCGGAGGGGGGGGGGGGGGGGGCTGAACCTGACTGATATACGAAGGAAGACGCAGATGCTATATGTGCGCCGGACTATTTTGACGATACCGCAAGAAATTCACACATTCATCTCTCATTTATTTTTCTGTATCCGTCCTGCTAGTCTTGAACCCCCTATTGATGTTGGTCGCATAAATTATAAATAAAAACACATTCGTGACTTATATCTTGCAGTGAGCTATTTAGCATTCCTAAAGACTCGTTGGGAAACAGTCGCTTGCCCGAACCTCATTGAACGAGAATTGCCGCAAACAACCTAGACGACAGTTTGGTTCAATATCAGTCTTCCGATTTTGCCGATGCGCGTAGCGTCCTCGTGGTGCAAGGTAGTAAATAACTTGATTCCAACGAACGAGCGACTTTTCCGTATTGGGCTTCATGACATGGATTTATGTAGTCGTTGTATGTCTAAAGATGCGATACGACATCGCTTTACTTGTGGAGGTCGTATGGCAAACTGGTCTTGCATAAGGACACAATTGGCGTTCCTTAATCGATCTTCTGAGATTGCGTACACTACGAACACCATATTGCGCCCAGATTCTTCTTTCTTTCCACGGTCGAAAATCCATTACCGTTATGTGGTTGCTGGGACACTTCGTTGATTATGTTCGTAGAAGGGGAGGGAGAAGATCACGTGAACTTCATGCAGTACATGGTCACTGCCTATTGGACGTGCTTGCGAATGCCTCGATATTGAGACCACTTGGCCAACATGTTAAATCTTGTTTTCCGCCGGCAAGGTGTTGATTAATTTAATGTTTCTGATGATTAGTGTTTCTCTTTGTTATATATGTTCCCATCTGATTTGCATCGTATCGATGAAGTATAGATACACATGAGTGTATACAATTCTTGCAATCAAATTGGGATATTTCTTGCTTTGCTTTCGTTTTACTTCTATTTTTAGATTATATTACAAACTATAAAAATGTTTAAAAAACACAAAATAAAATTAAAAAATACTAAAAGACCGTACAAAAATAATTGTTGATACATATCATCTGAGCTTGCTGGTGGTTTGTCGGCTACGTTCTCGTTTTTTTTCCCCCTTCCCCCTTTCTCCTTTTATTTATTATTTTGTTATCATAATTAATTTGTTCTCCCATTCGCAGCTTATATTACATGGCGATTTGAGTATGGTCTACTGAAGTGTCGTGAAAGCACTTGCCTGCGAAAGGCAAAGGTCCCGAGTTCGTGTCTCAGTCCGGCATACATTTTTAACCAGCCAGGAAGTTTCATTTCAGGTAACTAACAGGCAACACTACGCAGTTTTCGGGCAGAAATATTTGTGTTGGTATTTCTTTATTATTTTGCGTTACATTCGTTGTAGCACAAGCAGAGAAAGGTTAAGTCAGCCCGCTTTGACACTTTTCGATGTCATCAATATTATCAGTGATCAATATTATCACAGGGCTGTCGGCCTGCAAGTTGATGTCAGACTCTCAGTTAACTAGTTTGTCGGCATCTACAAAGCATGAGGCGCTTAATTCGTTATGATGATTCACTGGAAGTGAGGTCCATCTGAGCAATAATTCGCATACAACAGAATATAGCAACCTGTTTTATAGCATTGCCCCAGTACCGGCAATCCTTGTCAGGTAGACGTGATGACAGCCTTCAAACGAGTTTTAAAAGTGTGTTGCAATGACCTTAAGAGGACAGCATTCCGTAGAGGGAAGGATTCTTCGGACGATCCTGGAAATTAAATGGGACATTTTCGAAGAAAGACAACCTTTTTAATGAAACGCTATTCAGTAAACATAGAAAACTAGCACTCAAGGTAAAATGTGGAATGATGCTGCAGGTTGCTTTCTTCATCAGTGCAGAGACCTTCGGACTGATGTATGGGAAATTTTACGTCATATGAATGTACTGAAGACAATCTTTTTCCTTGGCCCAATCTTCTAAGGAATTAATCAATACTATCGCAGAGACCTGTCTCCTATTTACTGTACGTTGCGCAGGTGGGATTCTGAACATTTCTACGTCAACATCCATAGTCTGCAAACCACTTAAGTGAGTGGCAGAGCACACTCCACATACTTTGTCACAGTAGCGACTCTGCCTGTTCCATTCGCATATGGATCACAGGAAGAATAACTTTCCAGTTACCTCCTGTAATTAGTCTGATCTTATCTCTTCTGACCCTTACACAGTGATTTGATCAAATACATCTGGTGCCTTTTATAACTACACTTAACATGACGTCTTAGTTGCAGTTTCTGTGGGTACAACATACTTCAAGAATCTTCAGATGTATATTGTACATTGTTTGCAATCTCCTTTGTACACGGCATTTTCCCAGCAGCCTACAAAAGAACCAAAGCCTGCCAGTTGCTTTACCTACAACTAAACCCATGCGATCGTTATGTTTGCAGCCGTACAAACTATTACCGTCAAATATATTAGTTTGCTGATTCCAGTTTTGGCTTAGCGAAATAGAAATCGCGGAATACTGGTTTTGTATTTTCTGAAAACCACAGTTTCATATATCTAATGATTCGAAGCAAGTTGCCAATCCTTGCACTTTTTTTTGTTAGCAAATTCTGAATATTTATTCTTTATATAATATAGCAAAACCTGAGATAATGAATACAATCATGGCAGGCCATTAAAATACACGGTGAGTCACTAACTATTGCCACCAAGAGTAACTCCGAAAGTATGATAGGAGCTGAAAAGTTTGTAGGACAAAAGTTGCATGGGATAACTGTAGCAAGAAATGTCGATTTTTTGTTGCTAGGTGGTATCGCTTCAGAGATTTGAAGGTCAACTTTGCTTTTTTTTTAAATGGGATGATATACTTTGGTACCTATTTTCTGATAGCGGTGATCGAGACTAATCCAATTATGTGTAACAGTAAGGTCAGCGAAGGTCACAAAGGTGGCATGAAAGTCCATTTACAGAAGTTGTTCCAAGTGATGACCATTGGTATCAGTGCAGTGCTGCAATCTTCTTATCCTGGATTGAGTGGCATTCCTTATCACTTCGGCACTTATCGAAGCACTTGTTCTCTCATATATCGTGCAAATAGTAACTAGTCGTTGAATACGGCGTATCCATCTAACGTGCCGTTGACATGTAAACACCATTCGACGGTTTCGCAATACAACACTAACAGTAACAGTGCGACTTGTATCGTCGAATCAAACGAATGTGAATGGTGTATTCCTTCCAAGAACAAGTCGATATGCTTCTCATTTACGGAGAATGCCAACGAAATTAACTGACAGCTAGAGACTTATACACTGAAAGATATCCTCAAAGAAATTTCAATGTACTCACCCTACACGTCGTACATTTAAATATGTGTAAGATAAATTGACCTTTCACACATCGGAAACATATCCGTCAAAGGAAACTTACTAATGAGGAAATGGATGTTGGTACTCGTGCCACTGTGATTAGAGATCCTTAGGTTAGTTCGCATCAAATCGCAAGGGAATCTTGTATGAGAGTTCGAGTTCTGCATCGCCATAAATATCATCCTTATCATATCAGTCTCCACCCAGAATTAACTGGTATGGATTGTAAATGTATCATTAAATTCTCCCGATGGGCTCAACTTCACATTCAGAGGGCTGACACAGTAATTTGATTTTATTTACTGAAGAGGCCACCTTCACGAACCATAGAAATGTTAATTTGCGTAACTTGCATTATTGGGCAACTGAGAATGAGTGAATGATGTATTCCCTCCAAGAACAAGTCGATATCTTCTCATTTACGGAGAATGCCAACGAAATTAATTGAGAGCTAGAGACTTATACACTGAAAGATACCCTCAACGTACTCACCCTACACGTCGTACATTTAAATATGTTGCTGCGGCAAGTTGCACACCACAAACCATGGTCAGTGAATGTATGGTGTGGGATTTTGGAGGACAGAATTATAGGCCCCTGTTTCATCGAAGCAAATCTCAATGGTAGGAAGTACACCACATAACTGCAAGAAACAGGTCTGTTATGGGAAGAAATACCTTTGGGAACAAGGAACAGAATGTGATATCAACACAATGGGTGTCTGGCACATATTTCGCTGATGGCTAGAAGTTGGTTGCAGAGACAATTCCCAAATCGTTGGATTGGACACGGAGGAGATGTGTCGTGGCTGGCTTGTTCACCATACTTGACGTCTCTGGATCTTTTCTTGTGGCGATTCGTAAAAGGCATTGTTTATAAAGACGTTCCAACTACACCGGAAGATATGCGAGAAACAATTGTCAGATTATGTGTGCTTCCATAAGTACCGATGTTATAAGGAATACCACTCAATCCACGATAAGAAGATTGCAGCACTATATTGATACCAATAGTGATCACTTCGAACACATTCTGTAAGTGAATGTTCGTGCCACCTTTGTGACCTTCGTTGACCTTCAAAGACTTTACATTTACATGTTATTGTATTCGTCTCGATAGCCATTATCAGAAAATGAGTACCAAATTGTAGCATCCTCTTTTAAAAAAACCAAGTTGGCTTTCATATCTCTGAAGCGACCGCACCTAACTAAGTACGAACGTCATATTCTGGCTCCCGTTTTCCCATGCAACTTTTGTCCCACAAACTTTTCAGCTCCAATCATATTTTCGGAGTTTGTTGAAATAGTTAGTGACTCATCCTGTTGAACATGAACATCGAGGGTTATAATGCACTTTGCTGAAGTTACTTCTATTTATGCCGATTACTCTCCATGCAAGGAAAAAAACCCTTCTAAGAAACCATTCATCGGATGCAAATTTCAGTTGGGGCCCCATAAAGTCGTACTTTACCTGACAAGCGTTTTTAAGGTACCTACTCAGATACTTTCCGGAACTCAAGATATGCTGGGCACACACATCTCACTTGATTAAATGCTTTCAGGCTGTAATTCGAAGAAAATGGAGATGCATTACAAGTGATCAGAGTTTGCGAAATCGGTGCCGGTTGGCATTTACGAGGTTAATCTTTTGTAGATACTCGTTCAGTGAATATATTACGCCATTACAAAGTCATGTTTGCTGTTCTAGCGACACAGTAGCTATACGTTGCATGCACAAAATGGTGGTAATCTGCATCAGAACGACTTTGAACCATCTTTCAACCTCCTCATTTCCTATGCATCATGTATGCCTCTTCATGTTTTATATTTTTTTCTGCATCAGGAAGTAAACTAATCTGGTTACAGCACATGTTTGCACCACGTGTGACAGTATTTGCTTGAAGGAAGGTGTTTACCACTGTGTCAGTATGACAGAGAAATGGGGGAAATTTCTGTTTGTTCTTAGTAGTAACCCTGAACTGAAATATGTTTATAATATCCTGTAATATGCTAATTTACTTCACACTATCAAGTAAGTGATTTTTCTTTCAACTCAGCAATAAAATCTATTTTTTTCATGTGGCACTGGGTCTACATTCAGCAGTGCCCTGTGGTTTCCCACTCCACTGCCATTGTTTTCATAGTTTTTAGATGTTTACCGCAAAAATGTCATTTGTTTTCTAGCATAGCTGGCCGCGGTGGTCTAGCGGTTCTAGGCGCGCAGTCCGGAACCGCGCGACTGCTATGGTCGCAGGTTCGAATCCTGCCTCGGGCATGGATGTGTGTGATGTCCTTAGGTTAGTTAGGTTTAAGTAGTTCTAAGTTCTAGGGGACTGATGACCACAGATGTTAAGTCCCATAGTGCTCAGAGCCATTTTTTCTAGCATAAATAAAATTGTCTTGGAACACATTCTAAAATACTGGAGAAGCTACACAGCTTCTTAAACTGAGAATTTTTGACTTAGTCTGTCTTAGAATAATGCAGTGACCAGCGATATATGGTACTCATTTATAAAATATTAGCTCCAAACACTGGAGGTTAATCGAAAAGTTACTATCAAGGTTCGAACCTGTGAATGATGACTCCCTAAGAGAATGACAGTATGGTTCCATCGAGGTACTGAAGTGTGGAAGGCTCTTTTTTCTAGAGCTGTTGTTACTTTCATCGACATGAGATAGCTTAACTTTTAGAAAAATTCAGAAGAATTATTCCATTTTATTGTTTAATGGAAGTCTGAGTAACTGTATAACTTGCATCAATGGAAATATGAACAACCCAATTATTTATATTTACAGCAAAATAATTAGAATTGCTAACATCATTTATGGGCCAATGTCTAGAATTTTACTTCATGTAGATTTGTTATTTTAATTACCACCTCAACTATACCATTCTGCTGGATGTATTTCACAGTTCGTGTTTATTGTTGTGCAATGTGTCTCACTGTGTCGTCTTGATAGTTGACAATCTGTCTTGTGCCTGAAGGGCAATTACATTTCTTTTGACTATTGAAGTCTGATGCTGAAAAGTAGGCATAATAATATGAAGATTATATTAACATTCTTTTTGCCTGTGCTGTGTACCATTTGTGACTGTGTTACGACGTCTGGTGGCTGCTTCAGCCTCTTTTGCCACAAGCAAAATATATACTTGTTTCATGGATTAGCACTTGGTTTTTGAATCTCTGTTGGGCTATATTACGTTCTCGTTATATCACGGCTTGTAAGATACACTTGCTGCTTGCTGGTAGTCAGTAGAAATAACCTGTTTGATAATGGAGATTGATCACCATAATTATTTATCATGTTGTAACCTCCCCCTCACTTATCGACCTATGGACAATTACTATAGTAACTGAAAAAGAAAGGTTATTACACATATAATTAGCACTACAAGCGTGGCAACTGAAGGTTGACACGTGTAGTGTGAAAACTGAAAGTTTGTCAGAAGTAATAAATACCGCTACACTCTGACTTAATTTAGCAAAAGAATTAATAAAACCGGAAAATTGAAAGTTAATTTAGTGACTGAAATTAATAGTGAGATTTGGTTCTGAAGCACTACAAAATTCAGTAAAATAAGGTGTCTTGGGCTACGTCAACAATCATTTCAAAAGCTACTTGAATCTATGCAATTTAGAAATAAGAGATTTAACTTGGAACTTGAATTAAATTATTCTGAACAATTAACAATAGTAAAATTTAGTTCATACCAAGCTGAGCTGCAGTCACAGGTAAGCTAAAATATGGTAACAAAACTCGCACTCTTAATTTGTGCTTGTGTAATTTAAGTATTGTAGCCAGCTATGAATACTTTAACTGAACTTTGAAATTAAATTAGTGAAGTGGAATGATTGTGCTTTAATGCTGGCGTCTGAATTTCAACGACACTCGGGTTCATTTCGGAAAAGGAATGGACCCTGCTTGGTAATGCAATTGGGACAATGAGCAACAAAGGTTCATGCTAAGTTGCTGTAATTTTGTGATGCAACAATTTTAAAAGCTGAGGTCTGCCATACAGTTCTAAAACTTTACGTGCTTCCAGTCTTCCTTGTTGGTTGATTGAAGGTTTGAAGCCGTCGATCGAGGAGGTGGCGACAGTCACTCATTGTTGGCCGTCGCCGTTGCAGAAGCTGGATGTTGGCACGCCTTCTTTTCGACACGATCACCAGGCGAAACGGGCTCTTGATGTGCGCCAGCTAATGCTTCCCGTCCGCGACACCGTGTCAGAAACAATCATAGCAAGTCGAGCGCAATTACATGCTGCCAAACCCCGAAAGCGCGGCAACTCGCGGGAGCGTCAAACAACACACCTGCTCCACTCGCTACTCCCCAGCCAGACTCCCTCTGCCCGCGCTCCACGCGACAGAGTTAACACTACCAAAGATCCTAAACACTTTGGTTCTCCACACGACCTATCGATGTATTCGTTCGATAGCATAGTTTTCCCTAGGCCAGACCCAGCATAAAAATTCAAATAATATTTACAAAACAAACCAATTATACATCAACATAAATGCATAAATATATACAAATAGTAAAACAATTACAATATACAAAGACACAGAAATGTTATATCTTCAGGTAACAAAATAAGGAAAAAAATTTGCAGTGCAATAGATGGAAATAGGAGGATATGCATTTCCGGCGGTACAATGTATTCTGACAAATTGCAAAGTATCCATTTTTAGAAATATTAAGAACACGATTGCCTTTCATTCATTGGGAGTGGTGTACAGTTTGAGCTGTGTGACTTGCTAAGTGTACTGACGGGATTCGCCAATTCTCATTTCCAGTTACCACAAGCCGTAGCTCAGCAGACTAACAGCTGAGGTTCGGCTTCTTGTGTTGCAGCCTCTGCAGGTGCTCTGCTGACATGGCGCTGGGCTGAAAAATATTCACTGAACGTGGACGGAAGGGAAATGTGGGAAGATGGAACATTTGCTGCTGCTCCCTGTAATGTGGCTGTGGTGACCCATGTTACCCGACACGTGGTAACATGTCTTGTAACTGCAGCATCATAGCTGTGTGGAAATGTTTGGAGGTTGTTATACCATTCTTAATAATTGACAATAGACTGATAATATGACTTCTCATGATAAGCAAATAATGTGGTGTGTATATTGGTACCAGCGGCTGACTGTAATTTAACACAGTAGCTACTGAACTATGGTTACTGCAGACGTGTGTAAATTTACTCTGAGATCAGAGCTAAAGTGGTATGAATATTTTTATAAAATGTCACACTGTAACTACAGTTGCCCGTTTTTGCTCTATCTGCACAGTAAGCAGAGAGGTAAATTTATTCTTAGATCTGAACTGAAATTGCATTTTGATTACAGACCATACAAAGCAAAAATTTGTCGATGGATAAATTTACAGTGGTTTTAGATAGTACCAAACATGCTTCTATCAAGCATTTTTCAGTAATTGGAAACAATATGACATGAAAAGTATCCGGCCACCCCCAAAAACATACATTTTTATATTAGGTGCATTGTGCTGCCACCTACTGCCAGGTACTCCATATCAGTGACCTAAGCAGTCATTAGACATCGTGAGAGAGTAGAATGGGGTGGTCTGCGGATCTTAAGGACTTTGAACCTGGTCAGGTGATTGGGTGTCACTTGTGTCATACGTATGTTTGCAAAATTTCCACACTCCTAAACATCCCTAGGTCCACTTTCTCAGATGTGATAGTGAAGTGGAAACGTGAAGAGACACGTACAGCATAAAAGCGTACAGGCCGACCGCGTCTGTTGACTGACAGAGGCTGCCGACAGTTGAAGAGGGTCGTAATGTGTAATAGGCAGACATCTATCCAGACCATCACACAGGAATTCCAAACTACATCGTGATCCACTGCAAGTGCTGTGGCATTTAGGCGGGAGTTGAGATAACTTGGATTCCAAGGTCGAGTGGCTGCTCGTAAGCCACACATCACGCCGTTAAATGACAAACGACGCCTCGCTTGGTGTAAGGAACATAAACAATGGACGATTTAACAGTGGAAAAACGTTGTGTGGATTGACGATCACGGTACACAATGTGACGATCCAGTGGCAGGGTGTGGGTGTGGCGAATGCCCGGTGAACGTCATATGCCAGCATGTGTAGTGCCAACAGTAAAATTCGGAGGCGGTGGTCTTATGGTGTGGTCGTGTTTTTCATAAGGGGGGAGGGGTGGGCACTATCACAGCACAGACCTACATTGACGTTTTAAGCACCTTCTCGCTTCTCACTGTTGAAAAGCAATTCGGCGATGCCAATTGCATCATACAAAGCGATTGAGCACTTGCTGGTAATGCACGGCCTGTGGCGAAGTGGTTACACAACAATAACGTCCCTGTAATGGAATGGCGACTTCGTGCCAGGCCTCACTGACACAGATCAGTATCTCTCCTCAGTGCAGCAATCTGTCAAAAATGGGCTGCCATTCCCCAAGAAACCTTCGAGCACCTGATTAAACGTTTGCCTGGGAGAGTGGAAGCTGTCATCAAGGCTATAGGTGGGCCAACACCATACTGAATTCCAGCATTACCGCTAGAGGACTTCACAAACATGTATGTCATTTTCAGTCTTGTCTCCAGATACTTTCTGATCACATAATGTGTTGCAGATACGTAGTGTGTATTGTTAACGGGATATTTCTCTATTTTTACCTAGTTTTCAAGAATGGAATCTCGAGTCTTTTTACTTTTCATTATACCTCTACTTTTATCGTTGTGGTATCCATCTGGTGTTACTACAGGAGTTTTACTCACAGTGTAAGAATGGGTACAAAGACAGGTTTCTTTGTATGCTTTTTTCTGAAAACAATGAAAAGTACTGTAAAAAGGTTTATTTATTTTAGTCCACAGGTTAATCATAGCACGTCTATCACCTGCTGCTGGTTGTACTGTCTGGCGATGTCCAGCGGGGTTTTCCCATTATTGTCTATAGCCCCCCTGTCGGCCCCTGCCTCCAGCAGCGCCGTCGCTGCTTCCGTCTCGTCATTGAATGCTGCAGAGTGCAACGGCGTCCACCCGTCCACATCCCTGGCGTTGGGGTCGGCAGAGGACGCCGACAGCAGCCTGACGACGGCCGGGCTGCCGCCCCACGCAGCCAAGTGCAGCGGCGTCTGCTGGAACATGTCCCTCGCCCCCACGTCCGCACCCGCCACCAGCAGACGCCTCACCATCTCCTCGTATCCCTTGCCAGCTGCCCAATGCAGGGGGGTCCACTCATTCATGTCTCTCGCCCCCACGTTCACTCCAGCTGCCAGCAGGGCCTGCAACTCCTCCATTGAGCCCTGAATAGCTGCCTGGATCAGCCTCCTGCCCTTCTCCTCTCCAGATAATGTCCTGCAAAAAACCACAGATGTTCTAATAATTTTTTCAAAAAAAAAAAAAAAAACACACACACACACACACACACACATGAAAGAACGTGAAGTCTTATGGGTGCAATGTGTCTGAAGGCAACAGTGAAACCTGCAGGATATGACAGTGAATTAATGACACATGCACATGTCTAGTTTATCATGATAAATTTGGCTCCAAGTAAATCTTGACTTCCTGAGCACACAGTAGAACTGTAGGCACTGATGTGTGTCCTCAGAAATGCACCATATCTTTTGCATTTAACAGCCTCACTACAGTGAGCATAGTGCCAAAATTCTGATACTAAAAACGGTGTTCAGCAGTAAAATGTAGCGAACTATTTTTAAGCTAGGGACAATTTAGAACAATTTCATGTTATTATCCCGCCAAATGTGATATCATTCCTGGTTAATCCAAAATCCATCAATCAATTAAGTACTCACTTTCTTCCTCTATAAATATCACATGCACACGGAGTTGCTAATGTCACCCTTCCGACTGATAATCAAATTCATATTTTAAGAATGGATATTAGAATTCTGATAACTGTGGGAAACGATTCTTGATCTTTTCTATGGAAAGGTGAGACAGGAAAATGTGAATTATGAACGACTGTACAGTGGCCAACAGGCTGTAAGTTCTTTTGACCCCATGCTACTTTCCAAGGCGTGGTCTCGTTAGAGACATGGCGCCTTCGCCTGTCTTTGGCGTGTGGGCTGGTTCACAAGGACTCACAAGTAGACAGTAAAGACTAGCAACGGTGCTAGTTAGTTTTTAGATGCACGGAGCAGTGACTGAGGTCAGTGTCACATCTAGAGATTCAAACAATACTAAAAGTGTGAGTGAAAGTCTGAGCTGTGGAATCAGGCACTTTTGCACAGAGCAGTCGACATGGTTCAGGTCCAGACATTTTTCTATCTACTGATGTTGCAACGGAAACCACATGCAGATTGATATGACCAGTGGCGTTGTAACTGACAAGTATGGTCACCATTGTTGTGCATTTTTCGGAATGTTCCACTGCTACAAACCTCCTGCTCCCACCTAACAAGTACTCTGGATGGCCAACATACTGGAAGTCTATGTTCTGACAATTATGTGCACACTTATATGCCTCAGTGTTTTTGGCTGGTAAAGGAGATGAAACTGCACTGCGAATCTGATTTTGAAGCACCCACAAACGTATTCTACGGTGGGAGGAGTTTCTGCTTTGCCTGCCTGTGTATGCTTATAGGGCCAGCAGGGATGTCAACCTATATCAGTGTGTCCCAGGTGCGAACACAGGACAGCCTCCTCCCTCATTAAGGTGAACAGTGACAGGAAACAGCTCTCCAGACACTTTTGTGAGTGGCATTCCTGGCATCGAATGGCCTTGCCACGGTGCTGACACTAGTTCCCATTCAAACACTGAAGTCAGGCACTGTCGAGCTTGGCTAACACCTCGATGGATGACCAACTGTGTCTGCCTCGCATTGTTGGCAGGCATGGTGCACTCTCCTGATATGTGTGTATCACTGTGATATAATTTTGCAGGTACATTCACTGATAAACGAGGTGTCATCAAAACGTCATGGGAATTTTTCTCTTTCTTGAAGAATCTTTATTTATTCGTCAACATCAGCTTTATTCTCTTCAGAGTAATCTCCGTCAGATATAGCACTCCTGTGCCACCGCCTCCTTTTAGAAGCTTGGAAGCACTTCTGGAACTCACTTTTCGTTATTGTTATCAGCTCCTTCGGCGGTCCTCTTTTTCTCGCAGCAGTGTTGGCAAAACGACGTACTCTCATGGTTCTCTTCAGCGTTGGAAATAGAAAGAAGTCGCAGAGGTCCATGTCCGAAGAATAGGTTGGCCACGTGAACACAAAGGCTTTGTTTCTTGCCAAAACCTCACGAACAAGCATTGTGGTGTGATGCGATATCCACGAACGGTTTTGTTACAATTCTGGTCGTTTCTTTTTCGGATATCCTCATGCAAACGGCGCGTTACTTCCAGGTAGTATACCTTAGTGAACGCACGATCATAAGGCAGGAACTCATGCTGCACTATCCCACTGTAATAGAAGAAAACAGTGAGATGAACCTTCACACATGATCGAAGTTGTCGAACCTTTTCGGTCTTCGCTCCTCAGGCAGTTACCATTAGGACGACTGGGCATTAGTTTTGACGTCATATCCGTACACTCATTTTTCGTCACATGTTGTAAACTTCTTTAGAAGTTCTGGACAGTTGTCCACTTCATTCAGCAGTTTCTGGGTGAAGTCTACGTGGCGTCGGTTTTGGTCGAAGTTCCATAATCTTGGAACAAACTTTGCTGCTACACATTTCATGCCCAAAACGTCCGAAAAATTGCTTGGAGTGGACCAAAGGACATAGCAAAATCATGAACAGCCTCTCTGATGGTGATTCGACAATTTTCGAAAACTGTTACCCATACTTCTTCGACATTGCCGTCAGTAACTGATATGCTACCGCTTTCAGAGCGGTCGACGTCTTCAACAATTTCTCGACCCTCTTTGAAACGTTTACACCACTCGTAAACTCCTGTCTTAGTTATAGTAGATTCGCCAAAGATCACGATCAAAATGTAGAACGCGTTCCTGCACGTTATTCCATCTTTCAAACAAAATTTATTGCTAATTCTTTGATCCATCTTTTTCGACGACAAAAATTCGCCGAGAACTTAAAAAACATGTAACCGTTTTGAGCGTTAGCAATAAACTAAATATTCAAAACAACTGGAAGGGCAAACACACATCGGAGACATGTGTACAACATGATAAAAAATTTTGAAAATCGGATGTATATAGAACGCGAAAATAAAATTTTCGACTAATTTTTGAACACACCTGGTGCATGGGTACAGCTTCAAAATGTGTTGCAAATTGAGTTAGTAATAAAGACGTAACATTAAAACGTCATGCCGGGAGCGGTAGATTTTTGCGTATGCCGGTATTTATAACATCTATCCTGGACTATGTGTCGCACAATGATATGATTTTTCAACCACGGTTTCTGTTATGTATGGATACAGTGTACAAAATGCGTTAGGAACAGCATATGTAGTGACGAAGTAATAGAGGAAAACGCCTTGCCTGAAACGGCAATTTTTCTGCATGAGGAGCGAAAACTTAAAAAGCAAAAAAAAAAAAAAAAAAAAATTTGCTTTCCTGAAATGTATTTGCATTTGCGAATACGGACTGCCATCAGCTGTAGAATGGAATGACAAAAGTGAAAATTTGTACCTCACCGTGACTTGAACCGGGATTGCCCCACATATAACGAGTGGTCGCTTCACCTTTTTTTTTCTTCTTCTACTTCTTCTATCATCTCATGTTGTTCGTTCTTTTTCTTCCATGCGGACATCCCACGTCGCTTGTTCAAGTTCATCATTGATCCATTTTCTCAGTTTTTTTTTATTACAGAGGGCAGCTAACCCTATGACCGAACACGCTCGGCTACTGTGCCCTCATGCCATTAGGCTCTCTGAGCACAACTAATGGCCAGGCACAAAGTTCCATATGCCACCCACCATGTGCCTACAAACTGTACATACATTATGTATATTCCCATACGGGGGAGACATTTTATTTGAAATTCGTTTGCCCGGTGTCGAGGAATAAATACGATATTGCAATGATGGCGTTATTCCGAATTACAATGTCATATTCTTCCAGACATGAATGCATGTCCCAAGGTACACTACATCATAATTTGGAATACCACTGAAATATCCTTCCATCATCTCGTAGGGGTCAGTTGCGAGCCACTAAGTGCTCTCAGTCTCAAATACTGGTTGAATACAAGTTGGGTATATGCATACATGGCGATGTACTTACACTACTGGCCATTAAAATTGCTACACCACGAAGATGATGTGCTACAGGCGCGAAATTTAGCCGACAGGAAGAAGATGCTGTGATATGCAAATGATTAGCTTTTCAGAGCATTCACACAAGGTTGGCGATAGGGCGACACCTACAACGAGCTGACATGAGGAAAGTTTCCAACTGATTTCTCATACACAAACAGCAGTTGACCGGCGTTGCCTGGCGAAACGTTGTTGCGATGCCTCGTGTAAGGAGGAGAAATGCGTACCATCACGTTTCCGACTTTGATAAAGGTAGGATTGTAGCCTATCGCGATTGCGGTTTATCATATCGTGACATTGCTGCTCGTGTTGGTCGAGATCCAATGACTTTTAACAGAATATGGAATCGGTGGTTTCAGGAGGATAATACAGAACGTCGTGCTGGATCCCAACGGCCTCGTATCACTAGCAGTCGAGATGACAGACATGTTATCCGCATGGCTGTAACGGATCCTGCAGCCACGTCTCGAACCCTGAGTCAACAGGTGGTGACGTTTGCAAGACAACCACCATCTGCATGAACAGTTCGACGACGTTAGCAGCAGCACGGACAAGCTCGGAGACCGTGGCTGCGTTTACCCTTGACGCTGCATCACACACAGGTGCGCCTGCGATGCTGTACTGGACGACGAACCTGGGTCCACGAATGGCACAACGTCATTTTTTCAGATGAATCTAGGTTCTGTTTACAGCATTGTGATGGTCGCATCTGTGTTTGGCGACATCACGGTGAACGCACATTGGAAGGGTGTATTCGTCATCGCCATACTGGCGTATAACCCGGCATGATGCTATGGGGTGCCATTGGTTACACGTCACGGTCACCTCTTGTTCGCATTGACGGCACTTTGAACGGTGGACGTTACATATCAGATATGTTGCGACCTGTGGCTCTACCCTTCATTCGATTCCTGTGAAACCCTACATTTCAGCAGGATAATCCACGGCCGCATGTTGAAAGTCCTGCATGGGCCTTACTGGATACAGAAAATGTTCGACTGCTGCCCTGGCCAGCACATTCTCCAGATCTCTCACCAATTGAAAACGTCTGGTCAATGGTGGCCGAGCAACTGTGGTATCGTGTTGAAGCTGCATGGGCAGCTGTACCTGAACACGCCATCCAAGCTCTGTTTGACTCAATGTTCAGGCATATCAAGGCTGTTATTATGGCCAGGGGTGGTTGTTCTGGGTGCTGATTTCTCAGGATCTATGCACCCAAATTGCGTGAAAATGTAATGACATGTCAGTTCTAGTATAATATATTTGTCTAATGCATACCCGTTTATCATCTGCATTTCTTCTTGGTGAAGCAATTTTAATGGCCAGTAGTGTATATAACTTTCTCATCCTCACCTCTTCGAAATTTAGATGTATGTTACCTCCGCACTATTTCATTCCAGACAGGATGTGTTACATGTGCTTGAAATCACTCCAGTAGTTTAGAATGTGATGTTGAACAAACATACACATTTAAAATACATACAAATATAAGATGAAGACACATAGTTCAGGATAGATGTTATAAATACTGGCATACGCAAAAATCTACCACTCCCGGCATGACGTTTTAATGTTGCGTCTTTATTACTACAATTCGCAACACATTTTGAAGACTCTACCCATGCACCAGGTGTGTTCAAAAATTAGTCGAAAATTTTATTTTTGCGTGCTATATACATCCGATTTTCACGGTAAAGTGACATTCTGTTTCATGACTATAACACTTTGTGAAATCCCAAATAACGTGTGTTGTGAATGTGGAAGAGAGACACGTGTAGTGGCGCAACTCACCTCAGGAGAGCGATGGCAACGCTGTCAGGTGGGGGAGTGTTGTGGGTAGACATGGTGGTCGGTGGAGCTGCGTCGCGACTCCAGCTGTGGTCACTGAGCGGCTGAGTGGAGGGGGTCGTCCGGCTGACTTCAGTAACTGGCGAGCTGCACACAGAGACACTACATGGCAAAGTGTGTTCACGTGGAGGCCAGAGGACAGCTTACAGTGGACAATATTGCTGAGGGTCTGTCCACACACTGACAACAGAACACACGCTGCCAAAGAAAGTAGCGGATTCGCTAACATGAATAACCAGTCACTAAATCAATCAGTTCACACACACACACACACACACACACACACACACACAGAGAGAGAGAGAAGAGCCAAAGAAACTGATGCACTTGCCTAATATAGTATAGGGCCCTGGCGAGCATGCAGAAGTGCCCCATCATGATGTGGGATGGACTCGAGTAATGTATGAAGTAGTTTTGGAGGGAACTGACACCATGAATCCTGCAGGGATGTCCATAAATTCGTAAGAGTACGAGGGGGTGGAGATCTCTTCTCAACAGCAAGTTGCAAGGCAACCCAGATATGCTCAGTAATGTTCATGTCTGAGGAGATTGATGGCCATTAGAAGTGTACTCCTGGAGCCACTCTATTGCAGTGCTGGATGTGTGGGGTGTACATTGTCCTGCTGGAATTGCTCATGTGCGTCGGAATGCACGATGGACATGAATGGATGCAGATGATCAGACAGGATGTTTACGTGTGTTTCACCTGTTAGAGTCGTATCTAGACGTATCAGGGGTCCCATATCACTCCAGCTACACACCATTACAGAGCCTCCACCAACTTGAACACTCCTCTGTTGACAATTAACATACTTTGAACGCGAAATGGCAGTTGGTGCAACATGCATGAGATATACCATTCTGGAAATCATTAGGAAATTCAGTATTCTGGGATGTACAGTGTCAAGAGTGTGCCCTGGATGCCAAATTTCAGGCATTATCTCTCACCAGGGACTATGCAGTGGCTGACAACCTTCACTTAACGACCGAAAGTAGCAGCAGTTCAGTAGATTTGTCAGTGCTAACAGACAAGGAACACCGCTTGAAATAGCTGCAGAAACCAATGTTGGATTTGCGACGAACGTATCCAACAGGACTGTGGTGACATGAGACATTTCAAAATCTTGACATGGGTCTGAAACAGCAACTGTGAAAATCTGGACACAGGTTGAAAAAATCAGCCAACCAGTTGCAAAACAAAGGTTTGTTAGCTTTTTACCTGGGTTCCCATATTTCTAAAAATATCTTCCATCATGTGATGTCACAGGACCCATTCCTTCTGAAGACGATATTTTTAGAAACATCGAAACCTAGGTCAAGGGATCTGGCATTAATGGGCTGTGGCATAAGACGACCGACATGGGTGCCTTTGATAACAGCACATCAGCTGAAGGGTCTCTCCTGGGCTCATTACCATATCAGTTGGACCCCAGACGACTGGAAAACCGCCCCCCAGTCAGATGAGTTCCGATTTCAGTGGGTAAGAGCTCATAGTAAAGTTTGAGTGTGGCGCAGGCCTCATGGAGCTATGGAGCCAAGTTCTCAACAAATCACTGCAAGCTGGTGGTGGCTTCATAATGGTGTGGGCGGTTTTTACGTGGAACGGACTGGCCTTTCCGGTCCAACTGAACGTTGACTGTAAATGGTCGTGTTCAGCTACTTGGACTTCATGGTCCCAATCAATGATATGATGTTATTGGGTCATAACTGTTCTCGACTAGTTTGAAGAACACCCTGGATAACTTGAGCAAATGATTTGGCCACCCAGACCACTCAACATGAATTCCCTTTCTCCTAGCGTCTTTGGTTCTCCAAGTGTCCTGAATTTAATACTTGCTTAGAAGTCATCCATTTTGACAGTTAAATACTACACCAGTGCTACTTTTTATGCACGAAGTAGCTATACTTTGAATAGATGAAGTTTCTGATATCTCACTTACGTTCCTAGCCTCTGATGTTCTCGAAAGACCCTAAATGTATAACTTGATTCGAAGGAAGCCTTTTTAATAGTCAGATAGCACAACAATTAACTATTTACATAGCTAGTAGCATTATTAATGAAATATTTCAGTTTCCCTTGAAATGATTAATTAAGTTTTTCTTAACTGACATGATTTTTTTCTTTAAGTAAATTCATCTTTTTTTGCAAACCTGCACGTAACGGTGGTATATTTGATACCCCAATTGTCCAGCTTTGACAGATTATTCAGGGCCAAACTAGGCTATGAAAATTCAGAATAAAGTATTCCCCAGTTCGCTTAAAACTTTACTTAATTATCCTGATTGTCATAGGAAACGAACAATTTCTTTGCTAAACCAGACCCCATTTGCCCATTTCCCACTCTTCATTAGAATATAAAAATTAATACAAAACTCATTGTATAAGTTGTAGGGACTATTGTTCTCGTTAGAATAAAATCTTCGATAAGTCATTGAAAATAGTAGTAAAAAGACTGCATAATTCAGTAGAAAAAGTATATTTTTTGTAAATAATCAAGAATTTATGATTGCATATAGAAATTGATTAAAAAATGTGATTTTGGCCAGAAAGGAGAAGACAGTACAAGAAAATGTCTGAAAACTGAACTGTGTGTGTGTGTGTGTGTGTGTGTGTGTGTGTGTAATAATTATATACCTGTGGTTAGTAATTTAAGTTTACTGCTGTGTTTAGGATAACACATTATGAAATATATGACAGTAATTTATTATCTTAGTGCAATGCAGAAACATAGTTGGAATGTTTTCAGAAAGGAGCAGAGCAAAGTTAGTGTCTTCACAGAAATTTGTGTGTAATGTGTTGACAAATGAAAACAACTGTGGTAGGAGTGAAACTAGACATGGAATTTACGAATGCAGCCAATGATCGAGGAGATGTAGTCAAATGAGTATTTTGTTCAATGTATTGTAATTACCAGATTCGACAGTTTTCTTGTGGTTGCGTGTTAATGTGTGTTCCGGTTATTTAATCTAGCAAACTTGTCTACGAATTTACCACTGACATAAAATAAAGGTCTTTTTAGCCATACAGGTGATGTGAATGAAAAACTATCTTTGAAGTTGATGTTTTGATAGGAAAACATACAGTTACCATATACTATATAGTAACATGTGGCAATGAAGAAGATAATGGTTGGGAATTATAACATTATCCGATTTAGGTTATCAAGAGCATTTACGAAATATACATTTGAGTATTGCAGATAGAATTACGTTTAAATATATGTATTATCATAGGATACCTTGAAAAGACTGCTGTTTGTTTCGAATATTCGTTTTCGTGTTACATTACAATGAACAGGAGAGATAAGCTTTTAGTGGTTTACGAGACAAGATACAACTAAATGAGAAATAAGTCAGACAATGCAGACAACATTCTCTTGAAGGCAGGAATTCTAGTTTATCAGACAGCTGAAAATTAAAGAAAAGTTATGAGTAATACTACACACTAGACATGTAAGGAGGACTTGTACTGTATTTAACTGAGGACAGTTCTATCTGGAGGTCATATCAACTTTGAGGATGTTACAGACTGATCAGTAACTGCAGTGGATGGACTAGTGAACTCCTGGTAGAATGAAGCACTGGAATTCACTAGACAGCATTTAGTATCGCTATGGATAGCTACATGCAAGACAACCAAGATGAAATTTGACTGTGGCTCTTCTAAGAAACAAGTACAGCGCCCTTGTCCAAAAAATACCTCCCTGTTTGAGTTATAGAAAGGAGTGGACTAAAGTCCTGTACATATCATGAGAATCAACTGACAAGAAAGGTGAATGGAACGGCCAGCACCATCTGGAACCACCCTAAGTTGCTCTGCTCTTGTGCAGTCTGGCTCGTTGTCTTGTCAGGTGTTGTATGTGGAGTAACCAGCTAACCCATCCTGCTCATGTACTTATGAGACTTTCTGTAATAGATGTCTTCCATACCTGCTCTGATGGAGAACCAAAATCTTATTTTTGAAGACCAGTATACTCCATAAAAATTCCAATTCCCCTGCACTGTTTGAAGAGAATAAGTGGATCCTATTATGGAGATTGTACACATGTACCTAGAAAGAGAAAAGGTATACAGTGCGCATCAAACAGTAGTGCTAATGTGGGAATTGCAATTACTCTGACCTTTGGCCTTACGACAGCTAACGTTTGCATAGGTCAGCATTTAGAGAATGACAGCACAAGAAATGAGAAATTTTAAATACGTGGCTACCATCCTTCAACCACACAGCAGCATACTGCAGCGTTCTTGGTGCAGGTATTGAACGAGAGACCGATATATTCCCTTATGCAGAGCTCACTGCTAGTAACAGAAAAGAAAACAAAGAATAAATGCTGCTCTGCATAAACATCTTTACAGTGGCCTCAACAGCACAAGCACATACAATAAAGCCTGCTTTCTGCTTTTTTTTCTGAGCAGCGCATCACTGTGTCCACCACTAGAATGGCTGCTGTTTTCTTCATAGGCAGTGAACCTTTTGTTAGGAGGATTGATATCAGAACCAAATTAAGAGCTTTTTCGCTTAAGCAGTTTAACAGAACTAATAACATCAAATAAACTCAGTTTGTGAAGCTACGAAATCTTGACTTTTCCATGAATTTTGTCAGCCAGTCTGTTCGCTAATAGACATAGTTCAATTTAGAGATTCCATGTACCTCTCATGACAAGTCAACGACAGCTTTATGAGCTATCAGAAAATGCTGTATTTTACAGCACAGACGAATCTAAGGAAACTCAGAGGCAAAGATTGTTGGCTTGCGAATATACAGAGCGATTCTAATTAAAGTCAAACTTTCAAACCGCTGTAGAAATAACACGACTAGTCTGAATGATGTAAAATTGTAACAGAATATTATCGGAGAAGGGGGAAAACGTATGGCAGGAGAAAAATAAATAGTTACAAAATGTAACAAGAGATGGCGCTGTAAGCATCATAATTTAATAGTGGTCAACTGCAAATGACAAGAGAATCATACAACAATTCCTGAGGTGTACTTTTGACGATAAACAGACTGCACTAATCAGTCTGCATGGGTGTACAGATGTAATACAGTTATTCACCGTGGCCATGTCATGTCATATCATATCGGATGGAAAAAATCGGTTTTCAACCATCATGAGGCCAAAAACCGCATAAAAAGTATCAATCACATAGCTTTTTAATAATCCTGAGGACAAAAGCGCATGAAAAGCATCAATCACATTGGGTTTTGTCCTGATGCCAAAAACCGCATAAAAAGCATTAATCAAAATCATATCGGATTATTAAGTTCCGTGTGACTGGCGCAACACATGTTCAATATGCTGTCCACCGGTTCCTGCAACATGTTGAAACCGAGAAACAGCATGTTCCACAACTGATAGAAGTGTTTCCAGGGTTACATTCAGAATGTGTTGTGCAATGCGTGCCTTCAATGCAGCTAAGTTTGCAATCGGAACACTGAACACAACATCTTTCAGGTAACCCCACAGCCAGAAGTCACACGGATTAATAGCAGGTGATCGGGATGGCCAGGCTGTAGGGAAATGGCGACTGATAATTCTAGCATTTCCGAAATGGCGCTTCAGCAGCTGCTTAACTGGATTTGCAATGTGTGGAGGTGCTCCATCTTGCATAAAAATGATCTCCACCCACACATCCACGCTCTTGCAGAGCTGGAATGACGTGGTAACGCGAAAGACGCCATAATGCTTACCAGTATGGTACAGGTAACAGGAGTGGAAACACCTGCCTCTTCGAAAGAATATTGACCTATGATAAATTATGCCATAAACCCACACCGCACAGTGACATTTTCAGGGTGAAGTAGTGGTACTGGTTGATTGTGTGTGTGGATTCTCCGTTGCCGATATTCGACAATTCTGTGTAGTGACATATCCTGTCAGATGGAAGTGGGCTTCGTCTGTCCACAGCCAATCATTGTCCACTTCCATGCCTCAAGATATTCTAAAGCCAAGGTCTCTTGTACTGGCGGGTCAACAGGAAGCAACTCGTGCACATGGGTAATTTTTAATGGATTGCAAAGAAGGATGTTTCATAGGATTTTATGCACCATGCTCATGGGTATGTCCAATGTTTGCACACCACCACTCGTCTCCTCCCACATTGCTGTGGCCACTGCTTCTACTGACGTCGAATCAGTTCGTTTCCTCCTCCTACCAGGTTGCACACCAAAAGATCCCGTCCTTTAGAATTTCCGAATAATTTTCTACAGACCCATGGCAGTCTTTTTTCAAACCCTTCAATGTCCATAACTTCTGCAGAGTGACGTGTGCACAGTCGCCATTTGTATAATACAGCTTTACAAGCAGAGCGTGATCCTGCATCGAGACAGTCATTTCGAACATCATAGACACGAAAGGAGGAAAAGATGTATACTCAGCGTGTTTATGCCAACTTCAGTGGGTCAGGTTCATGATAAGTGTTTTCATTGACGTATTCAAATGGCTCTGAACACTATGGGACTTAACCTCTGAGGTCATCAGTCCCCTAGAACTTAGAACTACTTAAACCTAACTAACCTAGGGATATCACAAACGTCCATGCCCGAGGCAGGATTCGAACCTGCTACCGTAGCAGTCGCACGGTTCCGGACTGAAGCGCCTAGGACCGCTCGGCCACTGCGGCCGGCACTGGCGTATTCCCACACATAAAGCGCTATCTATTGATCAATTTTCACAATTTTTTTTTTCTGCCACACGCTATCCCCCTTGTCCTATAATATTCTGTTGCAATTTGACGTTATTTCTACAGCGTTTTGAAAGTTTATAATCACCTTGTATATGTAGAATTCGACAGTATGTACAAGTGAGTTGTGTCTCACTTACCTGGCTTTTGCTGGTGGAACAGACAGCGGGCTGCTCACTTCCACCTGATCTTCACGCTGGCTGTGCAGGGTCTGTCCCATCACGTGGAGCAGGTGAGCCTTTATGAAGTCAACCACGGCCTGCCTCAGGCTGTTAGAGGAGCGCCTGACTTCGAGGACGGCTGTGGCCGCAGCACTTCCCCCAGACACTCGTGCAGCTACCAGCTGCTCACACTCTGCCTTCAGGGCGGACAGTCCATATCTTTCAGCAGCGGCCAGCAGCTGCGGGGCCATGCTGTGCAGCTGGGGGGCCTGGAGTGTATACATGTAGGCCAGCAGGTGGCGCAGCACTGGTCCCTCCACGTCTGAGATGGCAACGTGGCCGCTGCTGGCCTCCAGAGTGTTGTTGCGCAACATGGCGGCGAACACAGTGCTCCTGGCAATCAGGACGGCCCTGTGCGCCACCAGACGTGTGTCGCCTGCCACCAGCGTTACCACTGCGCTGTCCCCAGCGTCCAGAAGGGCGGCCAGATCCACAGCTGCGGTCTCCTTAACCCTCTGAACTGGTTCCACTGTCAACGATTCGAAAGCATAGTGTTACTAGAGTCACTATGCAGCCCTTTGCCTCTAGACAAAAGTCATGGGGTAGAGGCATGGTCATATACAGTTAACGATAGTGTCTCAAACGCAAGGTATAAAAGAACAGTGCATTAACGTACACTATGTGATCAAAAGTATCGAGACAGCCCCAAAAACATACATTTATCGTACTAGGTGCATTGTGCTGCTACCTACTGGCAGATCCTCCATATCAGTGACCTCAGCAATCATTAGACACCGTGAGAGCAGACTGGGACGCTCTGCGGAACTCATAGACTTCGAATGTGGTCGGGTGATTGGCTGTCACTTGTGTTATACGACTGTATGCAAGATTTCCACACTCCTAAACGTCCCTAGGTCCACTGTTTCCTACGTGATAGTGAACTGGAAACGTGAAGGGACACGTACAGCACAAAAGCGTACAGGCCGGCCTCGTCTGTTGACTGACCGAGACTGCCGGCAGTTGAAGGAGCAGACATCTATCCATACCATCACATGGGATGATGATGATGATGATGTTTGGTTTGTGGGGCGCTCAACAGCGTGGTTATCAGCTTCCGTACAATTACCCAATCTTTGCTCAGTCCAATTGCGCCACATTCCTGGATGATGATGAAATGATGAGGGCAACACAAACACCCAGTCATCTCGAGGCAGGTGAAAATCCCTGACCCCGCCGGGAATCGAACCCGGGACCCCGTGCTCGGGAAGCGAGAACGCTACCGCGAGACCACGAGCGGCGGACAAAATGGTTCAAATGGCTCTGAGCACTATGGGACTTAACTGCTGTGGTCATCAGTCCCCTAGAACTTAGAAGTACTTAAACCTAACGAACCTAAGGACATCACACACATCCATGCCCGAGGCAGGATTCGAACCTGCGACCGTAGCAGTCCCGCGGTTCCGAACTGCGCGCCTAGAACCACTAGACCACCGCGGCCGGCTATATCACATGGGAATTCCAGACTGCATCAGGATCCACTGCAGTACTATGAGAGTTAGGCAAGAGGTGGGAAAATTTTGATTCCATGGTCGAGCGGCTGTTCATAAGCCACACATCACGCCGGTAAATGCCTAACGACGTCTCGCTTGGTGTAAGGAGCGTAAACATTTGACGATTGAACAGTGGAAAAACGTTGTGTGGAGTGACGAATCACAGTACATAACGTGGCGAACTGATGGCAGGGTGTGGGTATGGCGAATGAGTGGTGAACGTCATCTGCCAGCAGTGTAGTGCCAACAGCAAAATTCAGAAGCAGTGCTGTATAGTGTAGTGCTGTTTTCCATGGAGGGGGCTTGCACCCCTTGTGGCTTTGCATGGCACTAAGACAGCACAGGTCTACATTGATGTTTTAAGCACTTTCTTGCTTCCTCTGTTAAAGGGCAGTTCAGGGATGGCGATTGCAATTGCATCTTTCAACACTATCTAGCACCTGTTCATAACCCACAGCCTATGGCGGAGTGATTGCACGACAGTAACATCCCTATAATGGACTGGCCCTCACAGAGTCCTGACTTGAAACCTATAGAAACACCTTTGGGATGGTTTGGAACGTCGACTTCGTGCCAGGCCTCACCGACCGACGTCAATGCCTCTCCTCAGTGCAGCGCTCCGTGAAGAATGGGCTGCCATTCCCCAAGAAACCTTCCAGCACCTGATTGTACGTATGCCTTCGAGAGTGGAAGCAGTCACCAAGGCTAAGGGTGGGACTACACCACATTGAATTCCAGCATTACGAATAGAGAGCGCCACGAACTTGTAAATCATTTTCAGCCAAATGTCTGGATAGTTTCGGTCCATAGTGTAGCTGTCATTTGTACTCAGGTCTTTTATGTTTAAAGGTGATTATGGCTGCACATCCAGAATTAACAGGCTTTGAAGACGAAATGGAAGTTGGAGCTAGACACATGGTGCATTCCATTTCTGAAACCGTTATGGAATTCAATATTCCTAGATCCACAGTGTGAAGACTGTACCAAGAATACTACAGTTTTGGCATTACCTCTAACCAAGGTAATCACAGTGGCGACGGCCTTCACGTAACGACCAAGACCGTTGGTGTAGAGTTGTAGTGCTATAAGACGAGCAACACTACGTAAATAACAGCAGAAATCTGTGTGGGACATATGACGAAAATCCCTTAGGATGGTGCAGCCAAATTTGGCGTTAATGGGCTATGGCAGCAGACGACAGACGTGAGTGTCTTTGCTAACAGCACAGCATCGATTGAAGCACCTCTCCTGCGCTCCTGACCATATCCATTGGACACTAGAACCATGGAAAACTGTAGTCTGGTCAGATCAGTCCAGATTTCAGTTGATAAGAGCCGATGATAGATTTCGAATGTGGTGCAGATCCCATGAAGTCAGAGACCCAAGTTGTCAAGAGGGCACAGTAAAAGCTGGTGGCCTGACATGAGTCCCACCAAACATTTATTGGAGGTAATCGAGAGGGCAGTTTGTGCACAAAATGCTGCATCAACAATACTTCCACAATTACTGTTGGTGATAGAGGCCGTATGGCCCAATTTTTCTGCAAAGTACTTCCAACAACTTGTTGAGTACATTCCATGTCGAATTGTGGCACTACGCGGTGCAAAAGGAGGTCTGATATTTATATTAGGGGTATCCCATGACTTTTGTCTTCTATGTGTATATCCTAAAATTGATGATACAGAAAACAGTAAATTTTTAACATCAGTGGTTTCAGAATGTTGTGTGAGAAAAGTGCGAGCTGGGTTTTACATGATCGGTGTTTCTGAAATCCGTGCTAGAAGACATGGAGGAGGTCAGTCGTTCACATTAGAGATATCTCACTAAGTTCGTGCTCATAACATTATCTAAGGTCCTACAACAAATGGTTATTAAGGATATTGGAGGTAGTTTTGTAGATCACTTCTAGTAGCTTCTCGTAGGCTGGTGCGACTGGGATGGTTCCTTTGAAAGGACATGGCCGACTTCCTTCCCCGTCATTTCCTAATCCGATGGAACTAGTGACCTCTGCTGTCTTGTCCCCTCCCCTAAATCAACCAAGCAACCAACAAACAACGAGGCGTTCCTTTCCATCCGTTGTTGCAGTTCTCTAAGGGGTTACTGTTATTCATCACATGTGTCAAATGCCAGTGGTTAATGGACTCAGCCCTTTTGCATTTGCCTCCTCTTGACATGGGACACAGGACTTTCTGAACACGTGAGTCTGTCTCACTGGCTCGTTTTCGGTGTCAGTGGAAAACGTCTCGACCTTGTTGGTTAGGAGGATGGGTATAATGTTCCTGCAGCTTCCAATCACTTGACAGTAGTCAGAGCGAATTCCATCTGCTTACAAACGTTAACTACCTCATCCCGTGTTCAAGAACCACGTCAAGAGTGGGCTGGTGTAATGTTTTACGTAATAGTAAAAAAGGATACACTAAAATAAGCCTTTTGATTCTTTTTTAATTTCTCAATCAGTGCAGCTGACACTACTGCTAATTCCCAGTAAGAACTGAAGCAATCAGAGCGCAAAACGAGATTTACGTTAACGCCGCAGAAACACCTGGGATAACCTTTCCTGATTTTATTTAAAATTTTTGAGATTTTGATCGCTGTCAACCTCAAAAATAACGTTAATTTGCGATAAATGTAGACAGCATACATTCCTCTTGAAGGGGAGAGCTGAGTGCAACACGGTCTATTAGTTACAGTTTTTTCCAGAGTAACTACGTCACAAACGCCGAATTTTTTCGAAATTTATTATGCAAAACATTCGTAGCTTCCGAAAATTCACAAAAATGTACGTTTATACAGATTGATTTACATTTAAATTCGGGATTACCGATTCTTTGAACGAGGACACCACTGCTAGAAAGGTATAAAGTACAAATGTTGGTTACAGCTGATGCTGCAGCACAAAATACGTTTCACGCGGCATGCAACATAACAAAATACATGCTATATCACGACACAAGCAGAAGTTCTGGTACAATCAACAAGAAAAAGGTGATGTTTCTGGACCTATGTTTTAAAGGCAAGTTTATCTGCCATATCTCACTTAAAAGATATCAAGGAAATACCGGAAGTAGGATTATATATGCAAATATCAGTAAATAACCATCCGAGTTAATCGAATTTAGCAGTTTTGTGTCACCTTTTGTTCTAGCGTTTCTAAGGTGAACATTACAGCGTCAGTGTATCTCAAAAAATCGATGCATGACATTGAGCACAACACAACATTTCTTCTACTTGAGATGCCTAATGATGCGTTACGTTACTGAAACATTTCGTGAAAATAGAACTGATGCTTTCCTCAGCCAGGCTACGGTGTCACTGTAAGGATTTATAGAACATATATACGACAGATAAATAAATAACATTCCAAATAGCAAACTATAATACCAAAAGCAAAAGTTATCAATGTTGCTGATTATGAGTACTGTGGCAATAGACTCACATGATAACGCTTTGACTCAAAGCAGTTCTTAATCACTAAATAAGACTACCACAAATAGATAAACTGGCATCAGATGAAGTTCTTGAACCATGAAAAGTGTTCGGGAATAATGGGAAATGGTCGTGCGGTAGCGTTCTCGCTTCCCGCGCCTGGGTTCCCGGGTTCGATTCCCGGCGGGGTCAGGGATTTTCCCTGCCTCGTGATGACTGGGTGTTGTGTGCTGTCCTTAGGTTAGTTAGGTTTAAGTAGTTCTAAGTTCTAGGGGACTGATGGCCATAGATGTTAAGTCCCATAGTGCTCAGAGCCATTTGAACCATTTGAATAATGGGAAAAAATAGTCACCTTCCTTGTCGGTTCTTAAACGATTGTCTGCGACTTCAGAATCAGATCCTGCAAATGGAATTGGTGGATACCTTAGTGAAATAACTGAACACAGTTAATACAAAATTGTTATTCATAATTCTACCCGAACTTACACGATCTGAAAAAAGAACAAATATTTCACCTGTATTGGAGACCGGGTCACTGAGGCTGGTATCTGTGACTATCGTCACAAAAATGCAGATGAACCACCAAACGCTTCTGCCGCACATAATGCCAGGAAGAAGTTATCAGGCCAGGTAAACAACTTCTTCCTCGAAATACCTTCAAAAAATTTGTACCCTGCAGAACAACCTGTGACAAATATAGTTACAAGTAATTTTTAGTCAGCAATATTTAATGTAAATTAGCTAGTGTAGATTAATATTTCACACTATTAATGATTCAGTTTCTTACAAGATATACATCACATTGTTCTGCCCAATAGACACTGCCTAATTCAGCTAAGCAATATCTGAAACAGTTTAAGACACTAATTCTTGCTTACGCCAAATTAATTGTGGAAAAGTGTTGTGTAAATGACGCATAGTCTTTTCTCATAGCCATATGAGTTGCTGTCATATTGATATCAACTTGGGTTTATTTTTATATTTTTCAAGTGGAACTGTTGTATGTGACATTACGAGCTGATGATTCGCCGAAAGGGAGCGAGGGATAGGGGTGTGCTTGCTTGTAACAGCGGCATTTTTCTGTACTTATGCTACTACAAATAATTGTTATAGTATTCAGATGCATTTAACTATTTGTTTTATAGTCGCCAACAGAGATGCTGTTACTAATGATATCTCCAGAAATATTCTCTGTTTCAGTGTCTAATTACGTTGGGAAGCGATTGGTTTGGTGATGTGTCCATCTGGGCACATCTACATGCCATCGTGTGCATATTTGTACTTAATACATATCGAGTCTCGAAGACTAGAATTTCTTGTCACCAAGTCCAATCACACGAATTGTGTAAAAACAGCACTAAACTACGGCGGCTAAAGTGACTGCAGAACTCAATAGCCATATTCGACACCCCGTATCTATCGATACTGTCCACTGAGAACTCAATAAAGCGAATATTCGTGGACGAGCTGCTATACCGAAACCATTAGTGGCGACAACCAACGCAAAGAAGCGTAAAACATGGTGCCGGGAGCGTAAATCGTGGACGGCTGATCAGTGGAAACACGTCATGTGGTCCGACGAGTCAGCGTTCTCTTTATTTCCAGCATCGGGAGGGGTTTACGCCAAATGAAGCCCAGAATCCTGATTGCTTCATTCCAGCGGTTAAGCATGGAGGTGGAAGTGTGATGGTGTGGGCAGCCATATCACAGTATTTTGCTGGTCCCATCATTACTCTCAAAAGCCGTGTTACAGCCAAAGATTATGTGAACATTTTACGTGATGACGTGCATCCCATGATCCAAACAGTGATGCCGTATTTCAGGACGATAACGCACCCATTCACACAGCCAGGACAGTACAGTCGTGGTATGAGGAGCATGCAGCTGAACTGCAGCGTCTTCCCTGGCCAGCACAGTCCCCGAACTTGAACATTATCGAACTCTTGTGGGCGGTATTGATGGCCAGACTCCGGAGCAGATTTGCGCCTCCCTCGTCACTACAGGAGTTAAGAGAGGTACTGATCGAAGAGTGGCATAGCATTGCACTGGACACTATACAATCATTATATGCCGGTATTCCAAGAATAATCGTAGCTGTATTACGGGCAAATTGGGGTCCAACCACTTACTAATAAATCATTCCCAAGTATGTACAGGTGTTCACATGCCTATCCCCTGTATGTAATACACATAAAACATGCAAATTTGGGTGGATTCGGACAAGTAGGTTTTGAGAAAAGTCCGACGTTAGTATGGACAGCCAAAGGAAATTCGGCCAGACCGGGTCGCGTTAAGTTACGCTTTGAGCAGCAGTAGCGTGCTTAAGTGGCGCAACTGACTCGTACCGATGCAAGATGCATCAGAATAGTTGTAGTGCTGCGGCTCGTGGGGGAAAGTCGAGAAAAAGAGAAAAGAAAACAGGTTTTTTTTCTTTGGTTTCCTGGATTCGCAGCCATCAGGTGTGGGTGACACAGAGAACGAGGGACTGTCAAGGTGAGTGGGGTGACAGACGCAGCATACGGCGCGCAGACGGAAGGAAAGCGCAGGGACTCACCAGCCACGGCCACTCCGTCCCGCGCCGCACCAGCCGCTGCAGTGGCGGCCGCTGGCGGGTCCCGCCTTTTATCCGCGGCCGGCCTCTCGGACGCACCGCCGCCCCCCGGCTGGACCTTCCGCAGCCTCCCCTCTGCCCCGGGCCACCGCCCACCGACAACCATATCTTCCCCACATGTCCGACGTCACGCGCAGTGGTCGCGCGGGACTAGCCGAGCGGTCTGGGGCGCTGCAATCATGGACTGTACGGCTGGTCCCGGCGGAGGTTCGAGTCCTCCCGCGGGCATGGGTGTGTGTGTTTGTCCTTAGGATAATTTATTTTAAGCAGTGTGTAAGCTTAGGGACTGATGCTCCAAATAGCTCTGAGCCAGTGTGCGATTTGTGCTTTTACCAGTGTGGGGGGGGGGAGTCTTAGGGGGTTAGTACAATTATACAGGGTGTCCCAGCTATCTTGTCCACCCAAAATATCTCTGGAACAATAACAGCTATTGGAAAACGACTTTCACCGGTATCAATGTAGGGCTGGGGCCCATGAATGTACATATTTGGAAACACTCTAAAACGAAAGAATATGTGTTTTTTATCACAAACTTGTGTTTTTTTAAATGGACCTTCTATATTTTTTTCTTAAGCAATCCATAGCATGACAAAGCACATACACAATGGCGTTGATTGCATCGCAATATTCCCATTACATCCCGAGATATTAAGACCCGAAGTTGACGCTTGAAACAGCCGACATGCGCTGCTAGCGCACGTCCTGAGGCTCAGGCGTGAACCCCATGCTGACCGTAATCGCAGCAGACCGTATTATTCGTTTCGCACCTCTTGATAAGTATGGAGGTGTGATTACGCATGTCAATCACATCGCGATTACGGGCAGCATGGGGTTCACGCCTGAGCCTCAGGACGTGCGCTAGCAGCGCATGTCGGCTGTTTCAAGCGTCAACTTCGCGTCTCAGTATCTCGGGATGTAATGGGAATATTGCGATGCAATCGACGCCATTGTGTATGTGCTTTGTCATGCTATGGATTGCTGAAGAAAAAATATAGGAGGTCCATTTAAAAAAAACATAAGTTTGTGATAAAAAACACATATGCTTTCGTTTTAGAATGTTTCCAAATATGTACATTCATGGGCCCCAGCCCTACATTGATACCGGTGAAAGTCGTTTTCCAATAGCTGTTATTGTTCCAGAGATATTTTGGGTGGACAAGATAGCTGGGACACCCTGTATATGTTACTAGCTTTGACCGTGGCGTTACCCATGGTTAAACAGTTATTTATAAATAGATGTTAATGCCGAAACTCACTATTCACGCGTATGCACTATCAGAAAAGCCATCCCTTGTTATATCTTTAAAAGTACATTATAGGTGAAGCTTATTTCCAATATCATCTACATACAGGTATACGAGAGGAATTCAAAAAGCAAAGGCAGGTTTGTGAAAAGCTGTACTTATTCTGATGATAGAAAACTGAAACATGCGTTATTTTTCTACCTAACATCCCTGGACTTCAATGCAGTTTTCCCGACGTTTTACGAGTTTTTTTATTTCATCAGAAAATACGTTCATCGGTTGCATCTATAACCAATTTTGCACCGCAGCAAAGACGTCTTCATCACTTTCAAATCTCCTTCCCTGTAGTGCTTCCGTTAAGGGTCCAAACATGTGAAAATCGCTTGGAACCAGGTCTGGACTGTATGGTGGATGTTCCAGCACCTCGATACTCAACTCCTTTATTGCGTCGGCTGTCCGTTTGGCAGAATGTGGGCGAGCGTTATCTTGCTGCAGGATGACACCTCTTCACAGTTTTCCACGACGTTTGGATCTGATTGCAGGTTTTAGTTTCGTACGCAACACATCACATCCACCATACAATACAGACCTGGCTTAGAAAGTCTCGTTTACGCTGGGGCGACGTCTTGCAAAATCGTGGCATGCTACGGAAATGAGGCGTGCATCGTCTTGTCATTTAGTTCTAAATGTTTTGAAATGCTTACCTACTACATAACAATTTTTCAAAATTAATAAACGAACATATTAATAGTATTAATAGTAAGACTGTATTAAAAACTTTCAGTGTTCGGCTCCACAAATTTAAATTATATGTAAAGTTTTACTCCAGTGCGTGGGAAATAAACATCCCAGGTTGGGATGCATAAACTAAAACCAGAGGAGGGGATGGTCTGATGCAGAGGGGGGGAAATGCCCCCATCCCCCCCTGCAAATCGCACACTGCACTGAGCACTATGGGACTTAACTTCTGTCATCAGTCCTCTAGAACTTAGAACTACTTAAACCTAACTAACCTAAGGACATCACACACATCCATTCCCGAGGCAGGATTCGAACCTGCGACCGTGGCGGTCGCGCGGTTCCAGACTGTAGCGACTAGAACCGCTCGGCCACATCGGCCGGCTAGGGCCTGATGACCTTAGCAGTTAAGTCCCGTAAGATTTCACACACATTTGAACATTTTGAACACGCGGAATGTCTCACAACACGGACACTTTCCTTTCTCTTCCTTGAACTCCCACAACCGCAGTCTGGTTCCTGTAAAATTTGTGAATGACCTTTCACTATTCATATTTTATCTCTTCTACCTTCAAAACTCAAAGAGTGCATGTCAATTAGCATCGTCAAAATCTTTGTGTAAGCCTACACCTCGGTGACGAAAGCCACCAGACACCTCCTCGTATCGTGTCGCACCACCTTCTGCCTGGCGTGGTGCGGCACGGACTCAGCGAGTCGTTGGAAGCCCCTGTAGCAGTCCATAACTGCGAAAGTTTCGCCAGCGCAACGTTTTGTGTACGAACTGACCTCTCGATTCCATCCCATCAATGTACGATAGGTGGCCAAATCATTAGCGCTAACTGTCCACGATGTTAATAATTTTTTTTTGTTTACTCTTCGACTTCCATAGGACCAAATTGAGGAGCAAATCTCCAAGTTTCATGGGACGTGTCAGTACACGAAATTACATCATAAAAGTAATAACAGAAAAAATAAAATGTTTATGAGGCCAAATAAGGTCAAGTCATAAGTTTAAGTAAACGCAGTCAACAATATAAGCTTAATTTATCAAGGAAGTCCCCCACAGGCTCAAATGGTACAAATGGCTCTGAGCACTACGGGACTTAACATCTGAGGTCATCAGTCCCCTAGAACTTAGAACTACTTAAACCTAACTAACCTAAGGACATCACACAACACCCAGTCATCACGAGGCAGAGAAAATCCCTGACCCCGCCGGGAATCGAACCCGGGCGTGGGAAGCGAGAACGCTACCGCACGACCACGAGCTGCGCACGCTGCTACGGTCGCAGGTTCGAATCCTGCCTCGGGCATGGTTGTGTGTAATGGCCTTTGGTTAGTTAGGTTTAAGTAGTTCTAAGTTTTAGGGGACTGATGACCTTAGATGTTAAGTCCCATAGTGCTTAGAGCCATCTGATACATTTTTTTCGTGTACAGTCACAGCCTCTGCAGCGTTGTGCTCTGATTGTCGCACTGTTTACGCGCAGTATGGAAATGGCTGAGGCTTCTTTCTGTTCCGTAGTGAAACACGCGTGTGGAAAACCGTTAAAAAGTGCCGAGAAATAGGCTGTTCTTAAGGTTTGTCATAAATTTACAGAGATAATCAGCTTTGAAGTTGTCCCAGCGAGTGTGTGTAATACAGTTGATACGTTTACCAATAATGTAAGTGTAGCGCAATGGAATGTTATCCAAGTACAGTTTACGGTTCGTTGGTTCGAATGTCTCCAGTAACATTTTTTTTCTCGTTCAATTTGAAATACCTACATCTCGTAATTATAAAACACATCATCATTTTTTATGAATAATGCACATCATCTTGTTTCTAATAACATATTGGACGTGAAAGTCCTGTTTTCATTTCACATACAAATTCTTGATTATGTTTTATGAAATTCTGTTTATAAAAGTTGCTTAAATTACGAAAACATAACGATTTTTAAGTCAAAAATGATAAATCAAATCCTCTTTATTTGGGCTACGTCCATCGTTTTAAACAACAGAGGTAGACAAGCATCGTACAAACATGAAAAACAATCCTTTTCACAGCATCGAGCACATCATGCAAATGCTGCATTTTTACTTTTGCTGCTGTACCATTCCAATATAAACCCAACAGAACTGATCTGGAGCCAAGTTGCGGGATTTGGCCCGAGAAGTAACAAGGCTGTTAAACTGCCAGACGTACTGGAACTAACGCACGGATCTTTTTCACACGTCACTGCCGAACGCTGGAGGGATACAGAACGGCTCGTCATAAAAGAGGAGGAGAAAACATGGCGCCTGGGTGGCTTCGTGGATTTTGTTGTTGATAGGCTCGTTATCAACGTAGCAGATGACAGCTCCATATTTGTAATGTATTTCTCGGATTCGGATAAGGAAGGAGATAGAGATTACCAGACGACACCACTGTAATTAATACCTTCAGTGGCTTCAGTATTCAACAGTACGGTGAAATCCCTGCCGTATACTTTTGCATCACACAGAGCTCTCTCAGAAAAACTACCCTTTGTGTAAGTTAGGAATCTTCATCACTCTTGTTTGTAATTATAATGTCACGTCTGGTGAGAACGAGTGCATTTTATGCTTTCCGCCTGGTCACCTAAGAAGTGCTGGAGTTACTCCGAATATCATTTCATTCTCTTTAAAAATTAAATGACGCTCGAAGCTATATTGTTTCCTTGTTCGTCGCTTTTTACTTATGAACTGCAACTGCTCACATCATTGCAGGTTAGTCGGACCGCTGGCTAGGCATTGCTGCCCAAGTGTAGTGCGTCGGTGAAGCTGTTGTCCCGCATTATCGCTCAGTCTACGTGCGTGTAGCACAGCATAAAACCTATCCTCCTGATTGTACTGGTCACAGTTTGGCGTCCGCTCCACTTGAAACGAAATCCAATGACAATCATGCAAACGCGGAAGAATACATGGTGTAGTGTTTCCATTAGGTTTCCAGAATGATATTTTCACTCTGCAGCGGCGTGTGCACTGTATGAAACTTCCTGGCAGATTAAAACTGTGTGCCGGACCGAGACTCGAACTCTGGACCTTTGCCTTTCGCCAGCAAGTGCTCTACCAACTGAAGTACCCGAGAAAGGCTCACGACCCTTCCTCACCTTTACTTCTGCCAGTACCTCATCTCCTAAGAGGTCCCGAGTTCGAGTCTCCGTCCGGGACACAGTTTTAATGTTCCGGGAAATTTCATTTGTTTTCTTGTTTGATCGTATTACTCTTCACCAGCTGTCTCGGCTAATCATTGCGTACATTAGACTTGATTTTGTAATAACAGAAGTAAAATCTCGTGATGGCCGTATGCATGAGCTTACATCGCTTCGGGATGCGGAAGATTCTACAGGAAATGTCGGCTTCCACTTGTTCTGTTCTCATGCATTATCTCTTTGTGGTCTAGCAGAAATCATTGCGCAGTGCGAAAGATACTGAGCCGACTACTTCCGTGAATTTGTCTGTCTGCTAAAAGTAACAGTCCGCTTGAGGTTCAGAGATAAATTCCTTCAGTTTCTAACACGCCAGTAATACCGGATCCAAGCATAAACATTCCTGCGAAAGATCTCGCAAATGCCTGTCCTGATCAGATCACTTCCTGCTCGAGAACAGCCTGTTGTGAGGAATGTAATCTAGCATTATGGACCGAATTCACCCCAAATGGCTCATTGGAAAAATTTTTGGAAAACTGGTAAGTTCCTACGGGACGAAACTGCTAAGGTGACCGGTCCGTAGGCTTACACACTACTTAATCTAACTTAAACTAACTTACGCCGAGGACAAAACACACACACACACACACACACACACACACACACACACACACACACACACCCGTGGTCGAGGGAGGACTCGAACCTCCGACACGGGGGAGCCGCCCGAACCGTGGCAAGGCGCCCAAGACCGCGTGGCTGGCTGCTTGGTAGATAGGTTGATAACGCTGTGTTTAGCTTGATGTTTGTAAGCTACCCCTTAGTTTCAAGTCAAATTTTATTTCCTTATATTTTGCAGTTTTACCAGTTCGTATCGCGTCTGCAGATTTCATGCAGCATTCAGTGAGCAAAGCAGTACTGTAGAATACACTCGGTTGGGAGTATAGTTTCAGTACCCACGATGGTGAAGGAACCGGCGGACCGGCTGTCGTTGCCAGTTGACTATGGTTTGAAGTGCTGCGGCTAGATACGGGGACGGCAGTTACGTCAGCAGAGAGATAAGAAAGCACAGTAATTCTGCCTCGAAGCAGTTCGTATTCTTCAGTACACGTTTGCTGACGAAAGACGCTTTTTCCAAGGCCATTAATAGAAGCCTGTAAGCCATAAGTACTTTCTTACAACAATACTACAACGGCAAAAATCAATTATCTTAACAAATAGACTGAAGCGTCAAAGAAACTGGTGTAGGCATGCGTATTCAAACACAGAGATATGTAAACGGGCAGACTACGGCGCTGCGGTCCGCAATGCCTACATATAACAAGTGTCTGGCGCATTTGTTAGATCGGTTACTGCTGCTACAGCGGCAGGTTATCAAGGTTTAAGCGAGTTTGAACGTGGTGCTATAGTCGGCGCACGAGCGGTAGGGCACAGCATCTTCAAGGTAGCGATGAAGTCGAGATTTTCCCGTACGACCATTTCGCGAGTCGGCTTAAGACAGTAAGATCAGTTGAATGGTATGAGTGAAATGGAGGAAATGGTGTCAGGACATAGTTTTCTCGGACGAAGTACGATCATTTTGACGTGAATTATCTGCCACATTTGGTGTGACCAAAGAATTATGATAAAGGACGTATTTACGGTTTACCACTATGGTACTCGACACTGTACCGAATAAATGGCAAATCTGATGACCACTTAACCTACGTGCAACACGTCCATATTTGTAACATTATTTTTAATACATCCCACCTGGCGTTTGTGAGGCGCAAAAGGCAGGCCTTATATTTGCAGACATTTATCTGATTACCTTATTCTTTTTATTGAGGCTCAAGCTCCTGCTTGCTCTGAACTATTTGATTTAACGTTTGTACTTAAATTGTTCCCATATGCTCAGTCCATATATTCACCTCGATATTTTTATTAAAATGTTAGTTACGGCAACCAATTCAGTGATTAATTCATTTCTTATATCAAATTGGGTGGCGACCCAGAAAAATTTCATGACACACGAGACTTACAGTAGACTGGAGAGTTCCATATTGGCTACCTTCCCGCAGTTTCTGTTTGCAAATCACTTTCTAGATAACCATTCACCCGTTAATAACCATTTATTAGTTCACCACAAATCAAATTTTGTCAGCGTGCTACTCTTTAGAATGTATGAAGTGCTGCGATGTGTTCGTAAGTAGTTTCAAGGCATCTGTCGATAACTTTATTGATTTTATACTGAACTTTGTTTATGCCGTAAATGATACTCAGCCAGGACCCAGACAACGAAGCCAAAATCCATACAGTTAGCGAGTCCCAGAAAAGCCCTAATGTCACTTAGTGGCAGTTTTCAGCAATTAAGTAAACAAAACAGGAAGGATTGAGACGTAGCCAGTTGGTGGTACTAGAGAATGAAATTGTGCGAAATGTCAGGAAAATGGTCACGTCGCCGTCTTTACGCCTTGCAGATGTGGACGACGCACCCGTTGTTTCTAGGATACCGTGCATTGAAGGCAATATACACTATGTCATCAAAAGTATCCTGACACATGGCTGAAAATGACTCACAAGTTCGTGGTGCTGTCCATCGGTAATGCTGGAATTCAGTATGGTGTAGGGCCATCCTTAGCCTTGATGAGTTCTTCCACTCACGCACGCATACGTTAAATCAGGTGCTGGAAGGTTTCTTGGGGAATGGCAGCCCATTCTTCACGGAGTGCTGCACTGAGGAGAGGTATCGATGTCGGTCAGTGAGGCCTGGCACGAAGTCGGAGTACCAAAACATCCCAAACGTGTTTTATAGGGTTCACGTCAGTACTCTGTGCAGGCCAGTCCATTACAGGGATGTTACTGTCGTGTAACTACTCCGCCACAGGCCGTGCATTATGAACAGGTGTTCGATCGTGTTGAAAGATGCAGTCGCCATCCCATAATTGCTCTTCAACACTGGGAAGCGAGAAGGTGCTTAAAACATCAATTTAGGCCTGTGATGTGGTAGTGCCACGCAAAACTACATGAATTCAAGCCCCCTCAAAACACGACCACATCGTAACACTACCGCCTCCGAATTTTACTGTTGGCACTACACACGCTGGCAGATGACGTTCACTGGGCATTCGCCATACCCACACCCCGCCATCGGATCTCCACATTCTGTACTGTGATCCGTCAGTCCACACGTTTTTCCACTGTTCAGTCGTCGAATGTTTACGCTCCTTACAATAAGCGAGGCGTCGTTTAGCATTTACCGGCGTGATGTGTGGATTATGAGCAGCCATTCAACCACGAAATCCAAGTTTTCTCACCTCCCACCCTACTGTTATAGTACTTGCAGTGGATCCTGATGCAGTTTGGAATTCCTGTGTGATGGTCTGGACAGATGTCTGCCTATTGCACATTACGACCGACTTCAACTGTCGGCGGTGTCTGTCAGTCAACAGACGAGGTTGAGCTGTACGCTTTTGTGCTGTGCGTATCCCTTCAAGTTACCACTTCGCTATCACATCGGAACCAGTTGACTTAGGGGTGTTTAGGAGTGTGGAAGTCTAGCGTACAGACGCATGACACAAGTGACACCAAATCAGCTGACCACGTCGGAAGTGTGTGTTCCGCGGAGCGCCCCATTCTGCTCTCTCACGATGTCTAATGACTACTGAGGTCGCTGATATGGAGTACGTGGCAGTAGGTGGCAGCACAATGCACCTAATATGAAAGAGGTATGTTTTTGGGGGTGTCTGGATACTTTTGATCACATGGTGTAGTATTTTTCATCGCCGTGTTCTTTCTGTGTTGGCCCACACTGTAGCCTCAGTATGTCGCAACAGTGACGCGGCTGTCCTCCCACGCCTCGCGGCTGCTCCCGCCCACAGCCGGGCTGTCGCAAGAGGGAAGCGGAGGACGGCGCAGGCAGGCTGCTATCTGCCGGCCGCCGGCAGCCTCTGGCCACAGCGGAGATACGACGCCAGCACTCGCGGCCGCGCTTCCGCCGTAGACACGCACTCACACAGAAGCGCGTTGGGCAGCTGCACAAGGTCAGATACCGCGAATACGACTTGAGAGGTGAGAATACGCGATTCTGGTAGAGCAGCTTCCCGATAAAGGCCCCCTCCTAGTACCACTGGGTTCAATGTGACCCCATAAGCACATTTGAAATATATATATATCTCCCTTGTTTTCAAAATGATTATTCTCAAAATTTACATTTACATTTACAACATATTAAATTTTAATCATGGGCTATGCACTGAGTACCACTGGGGTCAGCATGACCTCAATCTAAATTTTGTTTTGTTTTCTGAATGCAACATTATGAAGACAGAATGACGAATGTTACGTTGAACAGATGTTATTCGAAACACCTGCAACAATGAAACTAACATTTCCCACTTATTATTTACACCCATTGTTGCCGTTTCGTGCCTCATCCATTGTTGTGTATTGCCTCACTTGTTGCTAGTGTTTTGGCTCAGTGTGTGCAAGAACTACATCATGACTAGAAAACTTTTGAGTAGTGCTGAAGTACAAGCAATTTTGAATGAAGAAGAGTAATTAGGTGATATACCATCTGATGCCGATGAAGAGATTGGTGCTATTTTTTCTGGAGGCAGTCAGTCAACTGAAGATTCTGATGAAGCTGTTTGAGAATCAGAATGTTTTCAAGTAACTATATACACTCTACCATATGTTTGCAAAAGCTTTAATGATAGTACTAATAATAATAATTTGTAAGTACCTATCTATATACCGAAGGTGAAATAATGAACTGCGAAGAGAAACAGAGCAGGCTAGGAGAAAATGGCTAAAAGAGGAATGTGATGAAATTGAAGAACTGGACAGGAAGGGAAGATACGACTTACTATACAAAAGAGTAAAGACTATGACATGGGAACCAAACAGAACAGCAAGTGCTACTATGGAAATTTTGAGTAAAGACAAAGAGGTAGTGTACAAAGATCGGGACGATATCCTGCAGAGATGGGAAGAATATCTAAAACAGCTATATGACACAAATAGCAAAACCAGAAACTATGGAACTTGAATCACACAACAGTATAAGTGATGACGAGAAAGGACCAACCATCATAATCGAAGAAGTAAACTCTGCCATAGCTGCAATGAAAAATGGCAAAGCGGTAGGTACAGATCCGATACCGGGAGAAATATTAAAATGCTTGAACCAAGATGGGATAAGAGAAATATTGAGATTATGTAATAAAATATATGACAGTGGTGAATGGCCTGAGGACTTTCTGACAACAGTAATGATTCCATTACCGAAAAAACAAGGAACCAAGAAATGCAGCGAGCACAGGACTGTTAGCCTCATTTCACATGCAGCCAAAGTGATGTTAAGAATGATTAATAAACGACTTCAAAAAGTAATGGAGGAGAATCTTGGCGAGGAGCAGTTTGGCTTTAGACGGAATACGGGCACCAGTGATGCAATAAAGCTCCTATGAATCTTGGGAGAAAGGTTTATTGAAAAAGGCATTTGACAATGTGGTTTGGGACAAGCTGGCGACTATAATGAGGGAAAATAGAGTGGACTGGAAAACCAGAAGACTTGTAAACTCATTATATCTTAATCAAAAAGTTTCAATTAAAGTGAGAGGAGAAAGCACAAACTGGATCGGACTAGGAAAAGAAGTAAAAAAAGGATGCTGTCTGTCATCTACTCTTTTCAACCTCCACTTGGAAAACATGGTTGACCAGTGCTCATTAGATGAGAAAGGCGTCGAAATTGGAGGAAGAAGAGTAGGGTGTTTGAGGTTTGCTGATGACATGGTCCTTCTAGCCACAGGGGAAAAAGAATTACAGGATTTGGTGGACACCATTGAAACTAATGGAAAAAAATATGTAATGAAAATTAACACAAATAAAAGTATTGGCACTAGGAGGAAATAAGGAAAAAAAATTATGCTGAATGGAGAAATACTAGAATAGGTGCAAAATTTTAAGTATCTTGGAAGCAGGATAGACACTGACTGGAAGTGCACCACAGAAATTAAAACAAAGATAGCAATGGCAAAAGAGGCGTTTTATAAGAAAAGAAGAATTTTCTGCAGCGGTCTGGACAGAGAACTCAGATAGAAAACTTCCTGGCAGATTAAAACTGTGTGTCTGATCGAGACTCGAACTCGGGACCTGCCGAGTATGGAATGGTATAAAGATATGGGCAGCGTGTGACAGCAGTAATTGTTATGTCACACACCTGCAGGTGTACACAGGAAAGGGCGAAGCCTAGAGAAATCAATCAGGGCAAAAGAGTAGTGTTAGAATTGACAGGACATCTATCTGGGAGTAGTGGAAATATCACAACAGATAATTTATTTACAAGTTTGGAGTTGGCGAAGGAACTAGAACGAGAACAAATAACTCTGCTAGGAACGCTAAGAAAAAGTCGTCGTGATGTACCTGCGGAATTTATCGAAGGAAGGGGAAGAACTGCAGCTTCATGTCTCTTCGGATTCCAGGAATCAGCTACAATAGTCCACTATTGCCCAAAAAAGAGTAAGATAGTGACATTGCTAATTACTATGCATTTCAGAGAGGAAATAGTTGCCGGCGAAGCAACAAAACCTATTATAATCCTAGACTATAATGCAACTAAATCAGGTGTAGACACAATGAACAAGTTAGTCAGGACCTACACCACAAAACGTATGACAAGAAGATGCCCGTGTTATTTTTTATAATATTTTGGATATTAGTGCCCTAAATGCCTTCTCAATTTGACTGGACTTAAATCCTGACTGGAATTTAAAAAAAAAACTACAAAAGAAGAGAATTTCTTCTGGGAATGCGAACAAGTCTAGCACAGAAAAAGAGAAGTCGTCGCAGCAAAGCCTCCTCCCACAGCAGAGGTGCATACAGGGACAAGACGTGGGCGGTGCTCCCTGTGCGAACGTTCAGTGGACAGAAAACATTTAGAAACGTACATAAGATGCTTTCTTTTCCTCTGTAAACAACATTCAGAGATTCTTTGTATTAAATGTAAAGAGTTGCTTTGTTTTAAATGAAAGATCAAGGATTAAGACAAGATCTGTAAGTGCTTGTATACATAGTTTACCTGGTTTCAACCAGTAATGTGTGCTTTTATGTCAGTCCATTAAAATAAATAAAATACTGACAATATATCCCGCGTTAATTACTTGGGGTCATACTGACCCCAGTGGTATTCAGTGTACCAAAAAAATTCTGGTAGTAGGAGAGTTAATACTGGCTGGAGGTGAAAGGGGAGGGGACTGGAGACCTGCCTTCGATGGACTAGTCGACACGACCTAAACAAACCAAACTCGTATCCGAGGCCGACAAATGGTCAGATGTTTCGGTTCAGTACCACACCATGCAACGGATATTGACTTAGAAGCAAGTGCACTCAGAACTATTTGTCAAAAACTCTCAAATCTACTCCGGTATTTCTCCGTCCCCCCTCGCCTCCACCGCCAACGCAGGTGTTGCTGTTGTTGTCGTTATAGTGGTCTTTTGTACGAAGAGTGGTTTGACACAGCTCTATAATGTGCGACCCTCGTCATCTCCGAATAACTACTGCAACCTACGTCCTGCTGACTGTATTCGTGTGTTAGCCCCTCTGTAACATTCGCCACTCACGCTTCCATCCAGTACTGCACTCTGTCCATCACAAGCATAAACCTAATGCAAACATTACACCATGTATTCTTCCGCGTTTCCTTGATTCCTATTGGATTTCGTTTCATATGAAGTGGAAGCCAAGCTGTGTTCAGTACAGTCAATTACGATGATGTGGATACGTTTTATGCTGTGTTACAGTCATATAGACTGAGCGGTAATGCTGGACACCAGCTCTACCGCCGCATTTAACTTGGACAGCACTGTCCAGCCAGCGGTCCAACTTACCTGCAATGGAGACGTGAAAAGAGACGAGGGGGAAACACTACACCTTCGAATGTCATTTAATTTTTAAAGAGAATGAAATAATATTCGGGAAAACTCCAGCACTACAGCGCGGTTCTTAGGTGACTAGCGGGAAAGCACGTAACGAAAGTTCCTAACTTAAACACAGTGCAATTTTTCTGGACGAGCTGTGTGCAATGCAAAAGCATACTTCAGGGATTTCACCGTATTGTTGAATACTGAAACCACTGGAGGTATTAATTAGTCAGTCCTCTGGTAATCGCTTAGCTCCTTTCTTGTCCGAATCCGAGAAATGCATTTCAGTTCTGGAAGTGTCATCTGGTACGTTGATAACGAGCCTATCAACAACAGAATCCACAAAGTCACCCACGCCCTCCATTTTCTCCTCTTCTTTCATTACGTGCCGTTCTATATCCCGCTAACGCTCGGCGGTAGCATCCGAAGAAGGTACGTGCGTTAGTTCCAGTACGTCTGGCGGCTTAAAATGGTGTTATTTCTCGCGACAAATCCCGGAACGTGGCTGCAGATAAGTTCTATTGGGTTCGTATTGTAATGATACAGTGGCAAATGTAAAAATGCAACATTCTTATGGTGTGCTCGATGCTGTGAAAGTGATTGTGTTTCTACGACACTTACCACTCTGGTTCGTGTGAGGCTACATCTATGGTATAAAACAACGGACACAGTCTAAATAAGGAGTGTTTTATTTTTCAGTTTTGTCCTAAAAATTAAAGTTACGTTTCTCTTAATTTAAGCAATCGTTATTAACAATATTTCATGAAATATCATAAATTAAGAATTTAAATTTGAAATGAAAACACGAATTTTGCGTGCAATATATAATTAGAAACAAGAAGACGTGCATTATTCATAAAAAATGACGATGAATTTTACAATGACGAGATGTTGGCATTTCAAATTGAACGAAAAAAAGGATAACCAAGGCGAAACATGAACCAACGATCCATGAACTGGATTAGGTTATCGATCAACTGAGCTACCTATTCCGCTATACATCCATCGTGTATTTCAATCTCAGTTGTGTTAAATACAGCCCCTCGGAAAACTTCAACGCTGATTTTTTCCGTAAATTTGTGAAACACATTTCTCGGCACTTTTTAACCGTGTTCCCACATACGTGTTTTACTACGTAACATGAAGCAGCTTCAGCCATTTTCATAAAACGTAATGCGTATTAACGGCGCAACAATCACAGCACGACATCACAGAGACTGTGACTGTACACGATTTTTGAAATAAAAACTATACCCGGGCCGCTGAAACATTGCACTTGACGTTTGCGTATGAAGTAGGCAGCGTAACAGAGTAACAAGTGAAGAACGATAGGCGCTAGGCGTTCAGCATGGGGCGCCAGCCAATCACAGCGCAGTGAGCACTGCTGTTACTCACGTGCTGTGACGTCATAGTTCCCGCGTTGCTGGCTTTGTTTAGTGAATGTGTATACAACGTGAATTGTATGTTGTTTACCGCGTGTTTTCGTTGTACTGTGTGCTATATCATTGTGACTTTTGTTACGTTGTGAGTTTACATACTTGGAAAATGCCACCGAAAAGACTTCGGTCACCTAGTGACAATCCTTTGCGTCGAGGGGGGCCGCTAAACAGCCAGGCACTGGAGTTACTACGCAGAACTCGTGAGTTTTACGAGCAGGAGAAAAACTACATAAGCATTCATGGACAGCCATCAGTTCCTGCCGACAAAGTGGTGGAACGTACGTCGAAAACTCTTGGTATTAGTGCAAGAACTGTAGTAAGTAAGGGAGTATTACTACAAAATTTGGAAGATACTGAAGTGAGCCGTAATGATTCCGAGCTGCCTGGATCAAATAATACTTTTTTATCAACCCCGGGAAAGAAGAAAAAGCGGCCTAGTACTATCACAGATTTAGATTCTTTCCAGACTGATGCAATTCATAGGCATGTTTATGCTTACTACAGCAGAAAAGAGTATCCGACTGTAGCTAAGTTATTAATCTCTTTAAAAGAAAGTGAACGCTTCAGGGGTGGTTAAACATCACTAAAAATTGTGCTAAAAAATATGGGTTTCCGTTACAAAACGCTAGATGGACGCAAAGTACTGTTAGAGAGGGCACATATTGTTACCGCTCGTAGCATTTTCTTGCACAAAATTGTGGGCAGAGACATTTATTCCATAATTTGGCTAGACGAAACGTGGGTTAATGCCGGGGAAGCTGTCAGTAAATGTTGGACAGATAAGACACCCAGCAGTAGCGGCCATCAGCCGACGGGAAGAGGAGCTAGATTAATTGTGGTCCATGCAGGCTCCTCCAGTGGTTTTGTCCCTGACGCGCTTTTAGTTTTTAGATCAAAAAAGACTGGTCATTATCATGAAGATATGGATCACACACGATTTGCTGAGTGGTTCAGGAACCTTTTAAAACAATTTCCTGTCCCTACAACAATTGTAATGGACAATGCTCCATATCATTCAGTGATACAGAACAAAGCCCTAACCACAAATGATCGGAAAGAAGTTATGGTGCAGTGGTTAAAGGCTCTAAACATTGCAGCGGATATGAGTATGACAAAGGTTCTGTTATATTCCCTTGTTAAAGAAAATAAGCCTACGACACCTACATATGTAGGTGCCAAGGAGCAGGGTCATACTGTAATAAGGCTGCCACCATATCACTGCCATTTCAACCCTATTGAGTGATGTAAAAATGTATGTAAGGAACAACAACAAGTCCTTTACAATAACAGAGGTGGAAAAGCTGTTGCATGAAGCTCTTGTGACTTTGGATGCAGCCTCATGGAGAACAAAAGTAGAGCGCGTCGAGAAGCTTATACGAGCAGCACAGACAATAGAAGGCATTATCAGTGGCCATGAACAATTAATGATTTGTCTTGCTGATGACGACGATGAATCGGACCACAGTGACGATGGCGAGCTGGATGGAATTGCGCCATTATCGCTGTAAATTACTAATATTGGTTATTTATTGCAGTCTCGGTTATTATTTATTTTGTAAACTACGTACATTATTGATTTTAAAGTACCAGTCGTCAGATGCTTGTTTTTTGTATTTCTTTGCTCCGTTATCGAAAGGGTGCGCATTGTTATGCTTTTACATGCATTATTATACGGTTGTTTACTTCCTATCATTGTAGTACAACTAAAAACGAGTTTTTATATACACTGTAATTGCTCAATCGCTTGCATTTACGAGACGGGACGGAAAACTGTATCGTCTGCTGTGTATAGAGGCTGCCGTTGCAACATCGCTATTACAGTATAGCCAACCTAACTAGACAAAAAGCGAACTGTCAAGTGCAATGTTTCGCCGGCGGGGGTATACACAGCTAAAGCGTGATAAAGAAAAACGTTGATGGCTGTTAATACATTAGAATAGTTTAAAGATTCATTTAACGTAACTTAGTAATAAGATATCTAAAACGTAAGTAGGACCTACTTCCAAGAGTGTAACAACACCAGTGTATCCTGCGCTTCGGCTTCTGATCAATCATTGCGTTTGTGTTTGTTAACATCAGGTTTATTCTTATGTTGGAAGGAGTATAAATTGGCTATCCTTTGACTTCTCAGAGTTTGTTTTATCAACCGATCTCTTCTTTTAGTCAAGTTATACCACAAATTTCTTTTCTCTCCATTCTATTCAGTATTTCCTAATGTGTTATGTAATCTATCCACCTAATCTTCAGCATCCATTTCTATCAACATATTTCAGAAGCCCCTAATCCCTTCGTGTCTGAAACGCCCATCGTCCACATTTCGCTTCCACGCAGGACCACACATCAGACAAGTATCTTCAGAAGAGACTTCCCAACACTTAGATCTATATTTGATGGTAAAAATTCTTCACACTCGCTATTCTCCCCATTTCCCTCGCCGCCAGTTTTGGGAAGACCTCGTCGCTACTGCTGTGGAGGCCAAGTTGCTACGGATGTGAAGCCAGGCTGTGTTTGTGAGTTCGTGAAACGGCATTTGGTGCAGTACACAGCTAAGACAATTTCTCCCCGCCGCTATTACACAGCTATCCCCCTCGGTCAGGTAACAGGATAGATATCACACAAACGAGTTAAAATGTTTACTTACCTTTGTGACTAGTTGAATCATCAAGTTGGCAACACTGCATGTAATACAACACAAAAAAGGCCCTCAATGCCAAAGTACAAATAATTGCAGCTAAACTTCACAGTGCATACCAGATGCAATTTACAAAAACTGTCTGTTCACTTCTAAGAGTTCACTAAAGGACTTTCCCTGTCTAAGTCAGCCCTGGATGATGATCTACAACCGAGTGGGCGAGAGCTGCCCTTCTGTCTTCCGAGTAGGTTTGTGTCCGTTGTCGTCCCGTCATTGGCGGACTGTACTACGCCGGCAATTGGGCAAGGGGAAGTCGATATCTTCATCCTCAGCGCCGCCCGTGGGGATGGTGGAACTTGGGCAAGCGGCGAGTCTCTGTGGCACTGGTATCAGCTCGTACCTTTGTTCCTGTGGTGCTTTCGTCCTGTGTGTGTCCTCTTCCTGCCCAAACAGGAAAACTTATATGTTCCATCTTGTATCACGTTCCCTAATCTAATACCCTCAGCATCACCTGATTTAATTCGGCGACATTCCATTACGCTTACTTTGCCTTTGTTGGTGTTCATCTTATACTCTTCTTACAAGACGCTATCGATTCGTTCAATTGCCCACAGACCTTTGCTATGTATGACAGAATTACAATGTCATTGGCAAACATCAAAGTTTTCATTTCTTCTCCCTGTACATCACTTTCTTCTCCGAATCTGTCTTTGTATTACTTTGCTGCTTGCTCGATGTAAAGATTGCATAACATGGGAGTCAGGCTACAACCATAATTCACTCTCTTCTGAAACACAGTTTCCGTTTATAAATTACAGAGCGCAGTGATCAGTCATCCTTTTTCTTGCAGGTTTTATTACGCAAATCAAGATTTCGGCTAGTGCATAGACATTATCAATGCACTATTTTTTAATCTCGACGCATGTTAGTTCCCTGTTGTTCGGGCGTCAGTCACAGTTCTTTGAATACTACTGTATAAAGAGGGTAGGCTGTGTGACATACACGAATGATGTCAGACACAGATAACCTGCCCCATGAGCTGAGCAACCAAAGCAAAGTCTTCCGGAACGACGGCTACAGCGTCCATCAAATAAATGAAGTGATTTCAAGCAGGACTAGAATAAAACAACCGACGAGGAGCTGGAACAGAAACTTGCTTTATTGCCGTTCTGTCGCTCCATGTTGGGCAAAATAAGCCACCAGCTGGAACGACACGAGATGAAATCGATCTTCAGGCCTCTGACAAAAATCTGTCAGTTACTGAGACCAGTCGAAGATGCAGCGAATCTCAGAACACCTGGGGTCTTCAAGATACCTTGCGAGAGTGGCCAGTCTTACGTCGGACAAATTGTACGCACTGTGTAACAACGCAGGAATTAGCACGAAAGGTTTTATCGCCTAAGCTATGCGGGGAAATCTGTTAGCTAAGCATACTTTAGAAAACGCACACCAGAATAAATTTGCTGAAACGTCCGTGGTAGCTCGCACTAACGATTTCTGCTATTGTGTGATTAAGGAAGTCAGCCATTGAAATAAAAATTACTGATAGCACCCTAAATAGAGACGGCTGAAGCAGGCGCATCGAATGTCGGCTGAACATATGCCCGTATATCGCCATGCTGTGAGCACCAGTGATGTCACAGCTGGCAGATAGTGTATATAAGGGGCGTGCCAGCATCCCAGTGGCAGTCATACCACCCGACAGTGGCCAAACATTGGTTAGCCGAAAGTTTGTGTAACTTGAACCACTTGACGTGGCTGGAAACCCGACAACATTTTTACCCACAGAAATTCTATTCGTATGTAAAGTATGTCACTTGCAAGACACCATAGTACCCTCAATGCGCGATGATGATGATTGTACCGATGACATTGCTACCAAAGTTTTCCTAAATAACTTGACAAAATAAGAAAAATAAGTATTCCACTATCATAATCGAGAACAGCTGCAAAAACACGAGTAACTTGAATGTAGATTTCATCGGTGTAGCGAAGCAGCTTAATTCATGTAATAAAGGCAATTCTTTTGGTCCAAACTGCATACCAGTTAGCTTCCTTTCAGAGTATGCTGATACACTGAAACGCCAAAGAAACTGGTATAGGCATGCATATTTAAATACAGAGACATGTAAACAGGCAGAATACAGCACTGCAGTCGGCAACGTCTAAACAGGGTTATTACAAATGATTGAAGCGATTTCACAGCTCTACGATAACTTTATTATTTGAGATATTTTCACAATGCTTTGCACACACATACAAAAACTCAAAAAGTTTTTTAAGCATTCACAAATGTTCGATATGTGCCCCTTTAGTGATTCGGCAGACATCAAGCCGATAATCAAGTTCCTCCCACACTCGGCGCAGCATATCCCCATCAATGAGTTTGAAAGCATCGTTGATGCGAGCTCGCAGTTCTGGCACGTTTCTTGGTAGAGGAGGTTGAAACACAATCATTCACACAACCCCACAGAAAGAAATCGCATGGGGTTAAGTCGGGAGAGCGTGGAGGCCACGACATGAATTGCTGACCATGATCTCCACCACGTCCGATCCATCGGTTTTCCAATCTCCTGTTTAAGAAATGCCGAACATCATGATGGAAGTGCGGTGGAGCACCATCCTGTTGAAAGATGAAGTCGGCGCTGTCAGTCTCCAGTTGTGGCATGAGCCAATTTTCCAGCATGTCCAGATACACGTGTCCTGCAACGTTTTTTTTTTGCAGAAGAAAAAGGGGCCGTAAACCTTAAACCGAGAGATTGCACAAAACACGTTAACTTTTGGTGAATTGCGAATTTGCTGCACGAATGCGTGAGGATTCTCTACCGCCCAGCTTCGCGCATTGTGTCTGTTCACTTCACCATTAACAAAAAATGTTGCTTCATCACTGAAAACAAGTTTCACACTGAACGCATCCTCTTCCACGAGCTGTTGCAACCGCGCCGAAAATTCAAAGCGTTTGACTTTGTCATCGGGCGACAGGGCTTGTAGCAATTGTAAATGGTAAGGCTTCTGCTTTAGCCTTTTCCATAAGATTTTCCAAACCGTCGGCTGTGGTACGTTTAGCTCCCTGCTTGCTTTATTTGTCGACTTCCGCGCGCTACGCGTGAAACTTGCCCGCACGCGTTCAACCGTTTCTGCGCTCACTGCACGCCGACCCGTTGATTTCCCCTTACAGAGGCATCCAGAAGCTTTAAACTGCGCATACCATCGCTGAATGGAGTTAGCAGTTGGTGGATCTTTGTTGAACTTCGTCCTGAAGTGTCGTTGCACTGTTATGACTGACTGATGTGAGTGCATTTCAAGCACGACATACGCTTTCTCGGCTCCTGTCGCCATTTTGTCTCACTGCGCTCTCGAGCGCTCTGGCGGCAGAAACCTGAAGTGCGGCTTCAGCCGAACAAAACTTTATGAGTTTTGCTACGTATCTGTAGTGTGTCGTGACCATATGTCAATGAATGGAGCTACAGTGAATTTATGAAATCGCTTCACTCATTTGTAATAGCCCTGTATAAGACAACAGGCGTCTGGTGCAGTCGTTATATCAATTACTGCTGCTATAAAGCCGAGTTATCAAGATTTGAATGTGGTGCTATAGTCGGCGCACGAGCGATGGGACACATAATCTCAGAGGTAGTGATGAAGTGGGGATTTTCCCATACAACTATTTCACGAATGTACTGTGAATATAAGAGTCGGGTAAAACATCAAATTTCCATCATGGCTGTGGCCGGAAAAAGATCCTGCAGGAACAGGACCTATGACGACTGAAGAGAATTGTCCTACGTGACAGAAGGGCAGCCCTTCACAAAATGCTGCAGATTTCAATTCTGGCCCTCAAGAAGTGTCAGCATGCGAACCATTCAACGAAACATCATCGATATGGGCTTTCGGAGCCAAAGGCCCACTCGTGTACCCATGATGACGGCACGACACAAAGCTTTACGCCTCGCCTGGGCCCGTCAACACCGACACTGGACTGTTGATGACTGGAAACGTGTTGCCTGGTCGGATGAGTCCCGTTTCAAATTGTATCGAACAGATGGGCGTTTACGGGTATGAAGACAACCTGATGAATCCATGGGCCCTGCATGTCAGCAGGGGCTGTTCAAGCTGGTGGAGGCTCTGCAGTGGTGTGGGGCGTGTGCAGTTGGAGTGATACGGGACCCGTAATACGTCTAGATACGACTCTGACAGGTGACACATATGTAAGCTGATCAGCTACATCCATTCATGTCCATTGTGAATTTCGATGGACTTCGGAAATTCCAGCAGGACAAACGTCCAGAATTGCTGCGGAATGGCTCAAGTAATCCGCTTCTTAGTTTAAACACTTCCAATGGACAACAAACTCTACAGGTGTGAACATTGTTGACCATATCTGGGATGCCTTGCAATGTGCTGTCCGGAAGAGATCTCCACCCCCTCGTATTCTTACGGATTTATGGACTGCCCTGCAGGATTCATGGTGTCAATTCCCTCCAGCACTACTACGGACGTTAGTCATTTTGCGGCACTTCTGTGTGGTTGTAGTGGCCTTACACTACTTTAGGCAGGTGTACTGGTTTTCATCGTCTCTTCAGTGTGCAATAGCTTCACACTTGGCAGTCATATACAACCGATCCCTGAACAGAACATGCGTTCTTAAAGACACGATAGTTGCATAGGTAACACGAATGCTCATGAAAGGAAATAGAAGCAATCCGCTGAGTCAACGACATCAATCCATAGTAGGATTTGGACCATGTAATGTGTTTTAACCTTATTAATTACCGCGAAGAAGGCGGACTATTCACACACAGTCACCACTGATTCGGAAAATATCGTTCTTGTGGAACACAACTAGCTCTTTATTCAAACGGTGTAGAGTGCTGTCAACAGGGGAAATGAAATTTATTTGATATTTTTACATTTCCAGAAGACCTTCGATACAAGTGCTGATAAGTGATTTCAAATTACATATCCAGGGAGTATCGTTTCAGTTAGACGACTGGATTTGTGAATTTCTGTCGGAAGGGTTGTAACGCCGGAAATGCATATCCTCCTATTTCCATCTATTGTGCTATTATTTTCTTTCCTTGCTTTGTTACCTCAAGATATGACATTTCTGTCTCTTTGTATATTGTAATTGTTTTACTATTTGTATATTTATGCATTTATGTCGATGTATAATTGGTTTGTTTCGTAAATATTATTTGTATTTTTACGCTGGGTCTTGCCTAGGGAAAACTGCTATCGAACTATTACGTCGATAGGTCGTGTGAAGAATCAAAGTGTGTAGGATCTTTGGTAGTGTTAACTCTGCCGCGTGGAGCGCGGGCTGAGCAGAGAGGGAGTGTGGCGGGAGTAGCGAGTGGAGCAGGTGTGTTGTGTGACGCTCCCGCGAGTTGCCGCGCTTTCGGGGTTTGGCAGCATGTAATTGCGCTCGACTTGCAATGATAGTTTCTGACATGGTGTCGCGGACGGGAAACATTAACTAGCGCACATCAATAGCCCGTTTCGTCTGGTGACCGTGTCGAGAAGAAGGCGCGCCAACATCCAGCTTCTGCAACAGCGACGGCCGACAATGAGTGACTGTCGCCACCTCCTCGACCGACGGCTTCAAACCTTCAATCAACCGACAAGGAAGACTGGACGCACGTAAAGTTTTAGAACTGTATGGCAGACCTCAGCTTTTCAAACTGTTCCATTTTCGTCACTATAATTACAGCAACTTAGCATGAACGTTTGTTGCTCATTGTCCCAATTGCATTACCAAGCAGAGTCCCTTCCTTTTCCGAAATGAACCCGAGTGTCGTTGAAATTCAAACGCCAGCATTAAAGTAATATAGCTAACTCGTTTTCACTGCTTTAATTTCAAAATTCGGTTAAAGTATTTATAGCTGGCTACACTATTTAGATTACACAAGCACAAATTAAGAGTGCGAGTTTTGTTACCATATTTTAGCTTACCTGTGACTGCAGCTCAGCTTGGTACGTACTAAATTTTACTATTGTTAATTGTTCGGAATCATTTAATTCAAGTTCAAAGTTAAATCTCTTATTTCTAAATTGCGTAGATTCAAGTAGTTTTTGAAATGATTGTTGAGGTAGTCCAAGACTAACCGTGTTTTACTGAATTTCGATGTGCTTCAGAAAGAAAGCTCACTATTAACTTCAGTCACTAAATTAACTTTCGATTTTTCGGTTTTATTAATTCTTTTGCTAAATTAAGTCAGGGTGTAGCGAAATTTATTATTTCTGACAAACTTTCAGTTTTCACACTACACGTGTCAACCTTCAGTTGCCACGCTTCTAGTGCTAATTATATGTGTAATAACCTTTCTTTTTCAGTTACTATAGTAATTGTCCTTAGGACTGCCGACCGTGATTTCCCCCAAATCTCAAATACCTAATTACCGCTAGTTAATTGTTAACGTAACGGCTGCACATTTACTTTCTTTATTAACTTTACCCCTTTTCAAAATCAATTTCCACCAGTTTCATTAGCACATTTCCTTTCATTTAGATGTAACCCTTTCCTCCCTCTTTACCGACAGGTTAACTTCGGTGACGATTGCTTTTCCAAAACTCCCATTAGGTACACGCAGTTTCATTTTTCACTGTCATTAAGGTCGGTAAGTGAGGGGGAGGTTACAGGGTCACAGTTTGTAGTAACTGACTGAGAGCTGCTAAGTATAACAGAAGTGATAGCTAATATTCCCCAAGAAAGTGTTACAGACTCTCCACTGTTCCTAGTCTATATAAACGGTTTATGAGACTATCCGAGGTGAGTTTGTACATTGTTTGCAGTTGATGCTCTTGTTCACCGTTCAGTAAAGTCGTCAGAAGGTGAAAACTTATAGCAAAATGATGCTGACAGGACATCTGTATGGTGGGAAATATAGGAACTGACTCCAAGTAATGAGAGTGTGAGGTCCTCCACATGAATACAAATTTAGGTTAATCGAAAAATCACATACATCTAAAGACTCTCTGAACTCCGTGTAGTGGTTAATAAAAAAGAAAAGGAAGAGAAGAAAATAAAAGGTTGAAAATGGTGGGAAGAAATGGTGAATAAAAAGGGGGTTTTAAAATCGTAAATGACCGTGAAAAAGGGAAAGAATGAAAAGCAAATCGGACTTCGTGTTACAGAAAAGCTATCGGACTTCGTGATTCGAAAAAGCTATTGTTGGGATGGTCCTTGTGACGTTTTTGAGCAAAAGTTAAACCAATTTCCACTACAAAAATTATTGAAGAAGAACAGAGAATAACAAAACGTAACTGACAGGAGGAAATGGCGTAGCTTAGAGTTAATTCTTTACCATGTTAACATGTCTTCTTGTTTTGCGCGGCATCCAGGTCTTCAAAAATCTCCTACTTCATTTCTGCGTGAAAAGTCTGCTTCGAAATCTTGCAATAAGTTCCATTGTCCAGGAATTTCTAATGTACACAAAACCGTCTTGATATTAAATGCAATTTATTTTACGTTGCTTCCCTCCTCCAAATTTCATAACAACTTCCTCAATATGTCTACACATTAAAATCAGATCAAGACTAGCTATTAAGTTTTTTACGTCAGCATCAGATCACGTCTGCATTAAGCTTCCGCTCTCGAGAGACAATAAAGAAACGGATAAAGAAACAAAAAAGGGTTACAATTTTAGTATTTTCTCTGCCGTCGAGCGCTCATACCGCTGCGACAGTATAATTTTTATCTGAGGAAACGAATGTAGCGCGGCGAAATTCAAAGTCCCGCTACATCGCCCCCTCGATTGTCACGCTAAAACATTTAGCGTTGCAGGCTAGTAAACAATATAATAGATATACCAAAATGTCAATATATACATATTTTCATAGGAAAGGCCACGTGCATCCATAGGGGATAATCTTTGTCAACACTTACTTTCTAAACCTATATACTAAATACAATTATTACAGTTTGGATCCCTTTTACAAAATTAATATACATATATTTACATAGTGTGTGTTTGAGCAAGTTGCTCGCCAGTGCAGTTAAAGTTGTGCGCTTCCAGCGTTGGTTTCCCAATGCATCTCGGGCAGCACGTAGTCTTTGCACATGCGCAATAGCATGACTGAATTTCGCGTGCGGCAGTTTCAAAATCGCTGTGTTATGACAGTCTTGCACAGTATTCACTTTCACATAGTGTTCATTACAAGCTGTTATTCCAGCATAAATGGCATGATAAGTCCGGTGACACCATAAGATTGAGTGTGTGCACGATCTGAAGCAGTGTCCATGTCTTCTGTTACGACACAACACTCCAGGTCCTTGTGCGTTTTCATGACTATTGTTCCCGGGGCATATATGGTCGATGTGGTTTTTGGCCTCCACATTTGAGGGATGAAGTAGTGAAGGCAGCAGAGGACCAAGTAGGTAAAAAGACGAGGGCTAGTAGAAATTCTTGGGTAACAGAAGAAATATTGAATTTAATTGATGAAAGGAGAAAATATAACAATGCAGTAAATGAAGCAGGCAAAAAAGAATACAAACATCTCAAAAATGAGATCGACAGGAAGTGCAAAATGGCTAAGTAGGGATGGCTAGAGGACAAATGTAAGGATGTAGAGGCTTATCTCTCTAGGGGTAAGATAGATACTGCCTACAGGAAAATTAAAGAGACCTGTGGAGATAAGAGAACCACTTGTATGAACATCATGAGCTCAGATGCAAACCCAGTTCTAAGCAAAGAAGGGAAAGCAGAAAGGTGGAAGGAGTATATAGAGGGTATATACAAGGGTGATGTACTTGAGGACAATATTATGGAAATGGAAGAGGATGAAGATGAAGATGAAATGGGAGATACGATACTGTGTGAAGAGTTTGACAGATCACTGAAAGACCTGAATCGAAACAAGGCCCCCGGAGTAGACAACATTCCATTGGAACTACTGACGGCCTTGGGAGAGCCAGTCCTGACAAAACTCTATCATCTGGTGAGCAAGATGTATGAAACAGGCGAAATACCCTCAGACTTCAAGAAGAATATAATAATTCCAATCCCAAAGAAAGCAGGTGTTGACAGATGTGGAAATTACCGAACAATCAGTTTAATAAGCCACAGTTGCAAAATACTAACACGAATTCTTTACAGACGAATGGAAAAACTAGTAGAAGCCAACCTCGGGGAAGATCAGTTTGGATTCCGTAGAAATACTGGAACACGTGAGGCAATACTGACCTTACGACTTATCTTAGAAGAAAGATTAAGGAAAGGCAAACCTACATTTCTTGCATTTGTAGACTTAGAGAAAGCTTTTGACAATGTTGACTGGAATACTCTCTTTCAAATTCTAAAGGTGGCTGGGGTAAAATACAGGGAGCGAAAAGCTATTTACAATTTGTACAGAAACCAGATGGCAGTTATAAGAGTCGAGGGACATGAAAGGGAAGCAGTGGTTGGGAAGGGAGTAAGACAGGGATGTAGCCTCTCTCCGATGTTATTCAATCTGTATATTGAGCAAGCAGTAAAGGAAACAAAAGAAAAATTCGGAGTAGGTATTAAAATCCATGGAGAAGAAATAAAAACTTTGAGGTTCGCTGATGACATTGTAATTCTGTCAGAGACAGCAAAGGACTTGGAAGAACAGTTGAATGGAATGGACAGTGTCTTGAAAGGAGGATATAAGATTAACATCAACAAAAGCAAAACGAGGATAATGGAATGTAGTAGAATTAAGTTGGGTGATGCTGAGGGAATTAGATTAGGAAATGAGACACTTGAAGTAGTAAAGGACTTTTGCTATTTGGGGAGCAAAATAACTGATGATGGTCGAAGTAGAGAGGATATAAAATGTAGACTGGCAATAGCAAGGAAAGTGTTTCTGAAGAAGAGAAATTTGTTAACATCGAGTATAGATTTAAGTGTCAGGAAGTCATTTCTGAAAGTATTTGTATGGAGTGTAGTCATGTATGGAAGTGAAACATGGACGGTAAATAGTTTGGACAAGAAGAGAATAGAAGCTTTCGAAATGTGGTGCTACAGAAGAATGCTGAAGATTAGATGGGTAGATCACATAACTAATGAGGAAGTATTGAATAGGATTGGGGAGAAGAGACGTTTGTGCCACAACTTGACCAGAAGAAGGGATCGGTTGGTAGGACCTGTTCTGAGGCATCAAGGGATCACCAATTTAGTATTGGAGGGCAGCGTGGAGGGTAAAAATCGTAGGGGGAGACCAAGAGATGAATACACTAAGCAGATTCAGAAGGATGTAGGTTGCAGTAGGTACTGGGAGATGAAGAAGCTTGCACAGGATAGAGTAGCATGGAGAACTGCATCAAACCAGTCTCAGGACTGAAGACCACAACAACAACAACATCGCCTACGACAATTGCTGAGTTTATTGTCTCCAAAGCATCTAAAGGCCGGCCAGGAACAACGGCGTCGATGTTTGCAAAGGTAGGTGTACCATCACGTTGTTTACACTCGCCAACAAACGTTCATTTACAGTGTGAAAATCCTCATTATCGTCGAAGTAAATTGCAGTTTATATCGACTTACAAACAGTTATTTGGTTTATAAGTTTCACAAATAACACAAAATTCGTCGTTTATAACGTTCACAGTTTAACACAGTTTGCAACACTTTTTTGCCATATTTACATTTTAACAAAGTTCACTGTGTCCCAGCATATTTACTTAGTTAACTATGAAAGCTTACATTTCGTGGTCACATTTCAAAATATGTTGACAATAAGCAAGGGTTTAACACATATACAAATACATATAAATTCACAAGAATATGCATGTGAAATATTTGCACTAAAAGTTATACTAAGTCCCATTGGCTTTCTTTTATTGGGGTATTAATTTTTTGTTAGGTTTGGGCGTGCCAAGGGATATCAGACTTTATATTTAAAGCACGGGCTTTCCTTCATTTATTATTTATTTATTTCTTTTGATTCCATATCTTGGCTAGCGGTTGACCAGGCTTGTAATGCCATCAATATTCACGTCTTTTTATTCATACCTGAAAGTTTACTGTCACACAATATATTCTTACATTCCATAAACAAACATTACCCAGCTGCAGGAGGTGGTAGGATAATGGAGAAAGTAAGAAAGATAGACTGGAAGAAACTATTCACTACGTATAAACTACCAAATCCTAGAGCTACTACACAAAAAGAGAACACAATACATTATAACGTTTGCATCACCTTCAAGGGGTGTGTGAAAGGAGTTGCTTACAATTTACCAATTCATGGGTAAATGTAAGTGTCCTTACGTCAAGTCTGTGTAGTGTAACATCGTGACAGATTCTCTGTTTGTGTTCTTACTGTTCATATGACTAAGTGTATTATACATTAACAAATCCTTGCATGAGTAAATCACATAGCTGCTCAGTACTTCCTCGATATCTCCACTTCTTGTGGATACCATCTATACAAATGGAAAATATATCTCACAGAGATTGTCTCTCTCATAATGTGTATTATATAATAACATATCAAATTTCCTCTCAAGAGTTCAACCATGAACTTTCTTCTACTTTAGTGAAGGTTAAACATCATGTATGTAGTGTATATATATCATTTCTCTCTATAAAACATAAATAAAGAACATAGTATTGTAATTGACAGTAAAATGTCTCTTTCTCAGTGTCCGTTGCTCGACGTCGGCTGCACGGGTGGTCACTTCTCCTTTGCACTTACCTTGCATTACCTGAAAAGTCAAATGTTGTCTTCAAAGTAGATGTAATTTTGTCATCTGTTCACTTAAGTGGAGGTGTTGTACGAGTCGCAAAAACGGCCTTAATAACTCTCCCATCTTTTGCTTCCTCATGGTTTTCTGTAGTGTGTAAGTATAATAAAGGCTAACATGGCACTAAATTTCACTTTCGTAAAAAAAAAAAAATTATACAAATGTATTCACATGAGGGCTGTGTAAAAACTATATTTCAACTTAAGTTCCTTAAAATATCGTTCTCCTGCCTGAACACGAACTATAAATGTTTTCTTCCACACAATGGCTTAACAAAACTTAACGAAAGGTTACTAAGTTACACTTATGAAACGAATTAAAGCTAATGTGTTTCCAAGTTACATTCTTATTACACTTCTTTAAACAGCTGTAATCATAGTTATGTTCACTCTGCTTTTCTTGCATTTGTTCATTTTCAAGGGCACTGTAAATAGATTCACATTTAACGTCTTGTACTCACGTGTTCTAACTCATCACAAATGTTTTCTTTCAAACTGAAATTCTTATGTAATCTTAAAGATGTAGACTCACTTCTCTATGAAGCACAATGTTACCAAAACATTCGCACTCATTCCTTACACGCATACTTCTCTTATTCACCATTATATATATACATATATATATATATATAATCTCCTTATACACTAAACATATTCCTCATCAAACATTAATATATCACATACGTGGGGCCATTTGGCATTTCCATTCTCATAAAGCTCCAATAATATTTTCCTCAAATAATCTGTCTCCATCAACTACTTCACAGTAACTTACCTTCTTATATTATATTAAATGTTAACTCATTCATACTGATCATTCATTCTTACATCCTCATTCATTCTGCTACATACTTATGTCATTACTGACCTCAATAGCTATTATCTCCTGTCATTAGAGTGCCTTGAAATAACTAATTGTTGATTCACCTTATAATTTACAATTAACAACAAATGTAACCTGCGTAGACCTCATTCCTATATGAATATATTTTCTCATTCAGTAAGTGTACTCATCTGAGTTTACATTCTCTTCATAATTATGTGTACAAGTGTAACTGCAGTATATAATTTCCATAAATTAACGTTTGTGTTCTTAGGCTGTATAACTTAATGTTCGTGTATTCAATACAAATAATTACGATCTCGTTTTCACAGCAACTTGCTCATGTTCAACTTATTTATCATTATATTATGTCGTTTAATGAACAAAGGGTTTCAAATGTCTGTGGGGATGCAGCCCCCTCGGCTTGTGAGATAACGGGTATTCTAGGGAGTAACAACCTGGGTGAGGTATGCTTGCTATTCTGAAAGGACCTGAATATAATAGCTGCCATTTTCTGTTCAGTTGTTTTAATTTTGTAGACTTGGGATGTGAACGCAAAAGAACAAGGTCATCAACCTGATAGGTTTGTGTATTTGTAACATGTTTGTCATACTTCTCTTTCCTGCTCTTGGCTTTATTACACAACATAGTGTATGCCTGTCTTACTTTCTCTTCCAAAGGTGTATGTGTTGTGGATGCGGTTAGCTTTGGAATGGGCGTAGCCTACTTGTTCTGTTCAGGTTTGTTTAATAATAATTCCTGTGGTGGGTATCCTGTTGAGGCATGAGGCAAATTGTTTACTATCTGCTCAAAGGGTGCTAAAAATTCGATCCACTTTGTGTGTTTGCGAGGTGAATGTATTCTCATGAATTGACCAAACTCTCGAAAAATCATTTCGACTGGGTTCCCTTCTGGGTGAAAGGCTGATGTAAGAATATGTTTGATGTTATGTGTGGCAACAAAAGATTTCCATTTTCTTTCCGTAAAATAGGGTGCGTTATCCGTGATAATGCTGTGGGGTTTGGCAAACCTTGTAAAGTAGCTGTTAGTCAAACGTCTAGCAATAGCAGATGCGTTGACAGTGCTGACAGCATACAATTTTAAGTATTTTGAGAAGACATCAAGTACAGCAACGATGTATTTCACACCTCCACGAGCTCTGGGATAAGGTCCGGCGATATCTAATGACACTAATTCCAAAGGTCGGGTTGGTACAATATGATGTAATTCATTCAGAGATGATTGGTTGGAAAATTTTGCTTTTTAGCAGATGATGCACTTACGAACAATTTGCAACACTCCCCGACGCAGATTGGGAAAATAACAGAACTGTACTATTTTATCAGTGCATTTGGTGACTCCGTAGTGTCCCCAAGTTTTGTGTGTGAACAGAATAAAATCGTCAACATGTGCGTCTGGTAGACAAACACACCAATGGTGCGAGTCTGGGATACGCCTATGGAAAAGGACATTTTTGTGTATTGTGTAATATTTTTGCAAGTGGGAAGAAGGATCTGTACGTAAGTTCTTTTTGATATTTGACCACCTGGGGTCGCTGTCCTGAAGTGAAGCAAACTTCTTGCACATATTGCGGTAGTACGGGGCGTATGTAACATCATACATAAGTAAGATGTTAAAGTCTGATGTTTGCTCGGAAAGTTCCGAAAAATCCTGTATGCCTTGGGGCAAACGGGACAGGGCATCGGCTACTACGTTTGATTTACCTTTAACGTAAGTAATTTCGAAGCTGTATTCTTGGAGTGAAAGGCACCACCGGGTGAGCCGTGAATGAAGCAATTTGCATGATAGCAAAAAAGAAAGGGCTTGATGGTCTGTGTATATGCGAGTATGTTTATCCCAAAGAAAGTAGCGAAACATACGGAATGCCCAAATAATGGCAAGAGCCTCCCGCTCCGTCACCGAGTACGACCTCTCGCACTCAGTGAGCGTGCGGCTCGCAAAACTTATCGGTTTGATGACAGATTGTCTTGATTCGGATTGAATTTGAAACAGAAAAGCTCCAAGGCCGTATGATGATGAATCGGTGGCTAGGCAAAAATCTGACGTCATGTCAGGGTGGCAGAGGAGGGGTGCGTTCACCAGTGCATCTTTAATAGCCTGAAAATCAGCTTGGCAAAACTCTGCCCATCTCCAAATTGCGTTCTTTTTCAATAGAGTTAGCAGGTGAGAGCTGTTCAGAAGCTGTTGTGAAACAAACTTCCGAAAGAAAGAAGATAATCCTAAGAATGCTTTCAACTGTTTGCGGTTTTGTGGAGGAGGGAAATTACGAATAGCATCAATCTTCTTAGAATCGGGACGAATGCCTTCCGGCGAGACAATATGGCCTAAAAACTTGATTTCACGCCTTCCTACTTTGAACTTCGAAAGATTTACTGTGACTCCAGCTTGTGAAAATTTAAATAAAATTTGCTGTAACAGATCAATATGTTCCTCCCACGTATTTGTTGCCACGACAATGTCATCGACGTACGCCGTGACGCGTGACAACAAACACGGGCCGAGAACGGCGTCAAGCGCCTAGATGAACACGCACGCGCTTACGCGCAAACCAAAAGGCAACACACAAAACTGATAACTGCGTCCTTCACAAAGGAAAGCAGTGTATTTACGACTGTCATTGTGAAGGGACGCCTGCCAGTACGATAAGCGGAGGTCAATATTAGTTAGGTATTGTACATTATAAAATTTTAGCAACTGTTCGTCCAAGTTGACGGGTCTTGTGTTAACAGGTATAATAATTTTGTTGATTTCACGTGCGTCTAGCACCAATCTGACATTGCCATCTTGCTTGCCTACCGCCAGGATAGGACTGCAATAAGGGGAATGTGATTTTTCTATGACACCCCAGGTCAACATACGCTCGATTTCACGTTAAACTGCACGTTTCTTCGCCCATGGAATATTATAATGTGTCCTACAATAAGTCTTATGTGGCTTAACATCCATTTTGTAGCTATAACCTCTGATTACACCAGGCCTCTCACTGAAAACTTGTGCATAATCACATAATAATTTGTACAATTCTTCTTGCTGTTGTTTCGTTAAATAGTCAGATTCGACACATTCCTGATACAATAAATCCTGCCCAGTCTCCTGATAGCCTGAATCTTCAAGTGTTAAATTACATACACTAACAATGGTAGGATATACCAATTGAAATTGACGTACTTCGTAATGTTTTTGTCGTGGTTCAATCGCCTTGTTAAGTTCAACATTAATTAGTTGTTCTCCTACAGATAATTGACATATGCCATTACTTAAATCTATGATTGCTTTGTGTTCATTCAAGAAATCCATCCCTAGGATGCAGTGTACGATAAGCTTGTCTACAATCAGAAAATTACCCTTGAACTGTGTATCGGAAAATGTGATGTTAACTAGGGCTTCCATGCGTATGTTCTTAGATTTAGTACCTGTGGCACTAACCACGTGGCAATTCTGTACAGGTAATGTAGGTATGTTTATAATTTGTTTCAATTCATTATAGAATGCGGTTGACATCACACTTGCAGCAGCACCAGTATCAAATAAAATTTGTACATCATAATCGTTAAACTTAATCCATGCCGTAGCTTGTATGAATTCTTTAACAGAACTGTCTGATTTAATGTTTTTCTCGTCGGTTAATTCCTGTTCTGCTGTCATTTTGTCATCGTACCTGAGGAAACAAATCGTCTTAGCCGTTGCGCTCTTACAACACCTCACGACCGAAGCACGAGCGCTTAGCTCGGTCGTCGACTGTTTTCCGTCGTCTGCTGTGTTTGGCCGGGTTCGTTGACCAGCTCCACTATGTTGATATTCCGGCCGGTTGGCGCCCACGCGTCAGCTGATGGCGCGCCGCAATTGTTATTGGTACTTCGTGGCGGGGAGTGCATAACTGTACTGGGAAACGGCGGCAGATTCCGTGGAGGGTTATGATTTGTCATGCGTGAATTTTGTGTGTTCCACATATTCTGATGGTGATTGTTGGGTTTTTTATTGTTTTGGTGGTAATTATGTCTGTTATATGGCATGTTCCTGTCAAAGTAGCCCAGGTTGTACCGGTTATTCTCACGTCTCCTATTGTTGTACTGTCTGTGATTTTAATTTTGCTTGTAGTTACCATTTTGATATGGGTGATAATTATTGTTGTTGTTATTATTCCACGAATTTCTGCGGTTGTTCCTACCGTAATACACGTTTCCATTTGAATATGTTCCGCGTGCAGGCATCGTATTGTGTCGCGGCGCGGACGGATGGTTCCACCAACCACCGTCACTACGGTTCCTTTGGGGTGGGTGCTGATTTTGGTTACTAATATGAGTAAAATTTGAATGGCGTGAATCGCCTCTGTAAACTACGTCCATTTGATCTAAGAAGTTTACGAAAGTCTTAACGTCATTCTCCGGTACTCCTATTAATCTGTCTCGGTATGGAAAGGGTAAGTGGCTCTTTAAAGTGTCAATTATCGCTGGCAAGTCGGCTGGTTTGGTCCAGTACAGTGTCTTGTCTAGGTACCTCTCAAAGTGTTGTCTTAATGTCTCTTTTTTAGGGTCATAGGCCTCGGGGTTGCACACTTCTCTCCTTAGACTCTGTTGCTCATTCTCGGACCAGAATTCGTCCAAGAAGGCTTGTTCGAACTTTTCAAACGTAAGGCACCGCCGCTTCATAGCGGCACCCCACTTAGCTGCTCGTCCTCTCATGAGATTGGTGACGTATCTGATTTTATCGACTTCTGACCAACTACGTGGAAAAACACCGTTAAATGATCTAATAAACACAACAGGGTGGACTTTGTGCTTGTCCTCACTGGAAAATGTCTGGAAATGCCCATGCCTTACAAACGTGTCATCGGCCATGCCGGTTGGTATAGCACTATTGACGTGGTTTGTGTCACTTGCTACTCTAGGTGTCGTACCGTAATATTGCTCGTTTGGTGGAAAAGAAAGCGGCACATTGTAATTTTGACTTGAAATAGGTGATTCCACAATAGGTGTTCTGTCTGTGTCATTAGCCATGGTTTTAGCTGTTTTGTCGTTCCCTGACGATGCATTTGCACCAATCGCCAAACACGGCACAACATTGTCTCGTAATTTTGTCACTTCGTCTTCTATGTGTTTCGTCTCGTCTTTAACATGTGTCTTTGTTTTTGAAAGTATGTCCTGTGTAATTGTTTCAAATTTTTTGTCCAGATAGTCGTCACACAATTTACATTCATGTACAATTCTCTCGGCCATGTTGGTGTCGTTGTTTAGTGACGCGAGGTCCGCTCGGTCTTCTAATTTTTCTATCTTGTCTTTGTGGTGGGTATGTTCAAGAACTACCATTGTGAGTTGTTGGGTAATATTTCCCACTTCTTCTGTCAGCTTTTCTTGGGTGGAGCTAGCTGAAGTGTGGGCCTGAGCTAACTCTTCCACACAGGTGTTCACTTCCTGCTGCACATTAACTATTTCAGTTAACTGATTCTCACATCGGGTGATATTGTTTTTTGTTTCATGTGTGAATGTAACCAAAGTTTCTTCCTGTTTAGTGACTCAGTCGGACAATGTCTCAAATCGCTGGCTGAGCTGTTGAGTGGTGTTATTTAATTCTGTCATCTGTTTTGTCGTTCGTTCAAAATTTTCGGTCATAGTATGGTTTAATATTGTAAGTAGGCTGTTTATGTTTTCTTATTGGCAACGTTACGTAGCGCTCTATATGAAAATCACTGGCTGTGCTGTGTGCAGTCTGTGGCTAGTTTGCATTGTTGTCTGCCATTGTAGTGTTGGGCAGCGGCAGCTGGATGTGAACAGCGCGTAGCGTTGCGCAGTTGGAGGTGAGCCGCCAGCAGTGGTGGATGTGGGAAATGAGATGGCGGATTTTTGAGTACAGAATGGATATTATGAACTGCTATGTATATTATGCTTTTTCAACACTATTAAGGTAAATACATTGTTTGTTCTCTACAAAAATCTTTCATTTGCTAACTATGCCTATCAGTAGTTAGTGCCTTCAGTAGTTTGAATCTTTTATTTAGCTGGCAGTAGTGGCGCTCGCTGTATTGCAGTAGTTCCGGTAACGAAGATTTTTGTGAGGTAAGTGATTTGTGAAAGGTATAGGCTAATGTTAGTCAGGGCCATTCTTTTGTAGGGATTTTTGAAAGTCAGATTGCGTTGCGCTAAATAATATTGTGTGTCAGGTTAAGTACAGTCGTGTAGAAATTGTTCTAAGGGGACGTTTCATATGGCGACCCTGCCAGGATACCTCACTGGAATCTTCTGATTTTTTCTTGTAGTTTGTGTATTTAGTGTAGCTTTTGTTTATTGCTAGCACGTAATTATAGAGAGAATTTCCTTGGTAGTTGTGGTTTTTCATTGTTGCACAGTGAAACAGTTGTGGCATGCATGTAGATTTGCACCAAGTATTTCGCAGCTGCGCTTGCAATTAACTAGATATTATTTTCAGTTCTATGTTAATGTGTTCTCTTATTTTTGCTCTTCAAATTGTGTTTTTTTGTGTTGTCATGTGAAATATTGTGACAATAATGGCGTGTGAAAAACGTAATACTAGGCTCCAAAGTAAACTGAGAAATGACAGTGAAGACGAAAGCAGTGTGTTAGCGCCACCGAGTAATGAATTAACTAATGTTGAAAGTAGTAATTTGGTAATTGTACATAGGGAAATGGAGCGGGCTGCAAACAATGGTGTAGACAGTGAAACAATTAGTCAACAGGGAAGCATTATCGATCGATCGGTCGGCAACAGCTCCCCTCAGGAATCCGAAATGACAGAACACAATATTGCAAATACTGTAGACTTAGGTTTTGGGTCCTCACCGTTTTCTCAAATGAGTCAAGACACATTTTCTGCTTGTCAAAATGTGAATGTTGCTGGTGCAAATGCACTGCCGAAAAGTGTAGAGGAACAGATTCCAGACACTAATGCATTGTTATTTCAATTAATGCAACAAATGGGACAAAATCTTCAAAAGTTAGACACAATGAAACAAAATCAGAGACAAACACAGCAAAAGCTTCAAAAGTTAGACACAATGGAACAAAATCAGAGACAAACACAGCAAAAGCTTCAAAAGTTAGACACAATGGAACAATACCAGAGACAAACACAGCAACAGTTAGACACAGTGGAACAAAATCTTAAAAAGTTAGACACAGTGGAACAAAATCTTAAAAAGTTAGACACAATGGAACAAAATCTTCAAAAGTTAGACACCACACTTGAACAAACACGTGAAGATTTAACTACTGAGTTACATAACATCGAATCGAAATGTCAAAAAATCTGTAATGACGTAAAAACACAAATTTGTGAGCATTTCCAACCTATTTTTTCGCGTCATGAAAATGCATTACAGAATCACGAAGCAGCCATAAAAGAACTGCAAACTATTGTTCATGAAAATCATGAGACCTTGCAAGCTAAAATTGACTCAGTTGCATCTACCGATTCGGTTACGCAACTTGCAAAAACTCAGGAAAATTTAAAGGACACAGTAGATACCCTGAAAATTGGTTCAGAAAGACACATGGAGGAAATAAGTACACTATCGAAGAAAGTAGCCGAACTTTCGGACCAGGTCACTAACTTATCTACAAAGGTAGATGATGATCTGAATGACACAAGACCCGTAGCCTTTACTGACACAGAAGAGTAAGAAAATTCAAACAAAATCAAAATCAAATCAATACACAGTACAAAAAAAATCCGGGAAGTACAAGATCAGTTGACACAGGTAATACAAGAATTACGTATTTCAGAGGACACTCACGCCCCAATACGGGAAGAGGGACATAGAAATACGGAAAAGCCACAAAATAATAACACAGGGCATTTCGGTAATTATGAAAGGAATTGGCAAGGTACACCGAATTTTGAGATGGAACCGCCGACACGACGTAACAATGACCGATATGCTACTCGCCGACACGATGATTTTGACTATAAGCTGTTCATTACTACACGTAAATTCAAAACGTTTAAGAATTCTGCCAACGACATTCATCCACAAGCGTGGCTCCATCAATTCTCTCATTGTTTCCCTCCCAACTGGTCATTGGAGCACAGGTTAGAATTTATGTGTGGCTACTTAGAGAATGAACCAGCTGTAAGATAGTGATCGGTCATTCACGATTGCCACAGTGAAGGAGAATTTTACCATGCCTTCCTCTCAGCATATTGGTCTCAAGCTACACAAGACCGAGTAAAACATAGCATCATAATGATGAAACATTTCGAACAATCTGAATTTTCCAGTCTTGAGAAATATTTTGAAGACATGTTGCACAAGAATCAGTACCTGTCAAACCCATACAGCCCCTCAGAACTCATCCGCATTTGCTTAATGAAATTGCCTGAACATTTAAGAAATATTATTTTGCCAGGACGTTGCAAAGACGACATTGAAGCTTTTCAGGGACTCCTACAAGAATTAGAAATTGACACAGACAGTCGCCGGATGCGAAAACAGGAAAACAATCACTACAGGTCACATACGTCACAATTCCGTGACGACAGAAACAATAACTGGACACGACAAGGCTATTCTTACAACGTAAATCGTGACCAAAACAGACACCACCCGTATGACAACCACTGGCAGAGTAATAGTTACAGAGAAAGATCGCATTTCTGTAGTAATGAATATGACAGAGATCTCCATAGAAACAGACAATATGGTAATCAGAACTATTATTATCAAGGGAGACAGAATAATTTCAGACGCAACAGTTCAGCGCGCAGTTACGATTCAGGGAGAAATTCTCCACTATGTGACCGACACGAAAGAATCTACAGGAACTACCGACATGACGACAGACGATATGATCGTAACGACAGACCTGAACTGCATCAGAACTGGCTGGATTCTCGTCACGGTGAATTTGTAGAAGTTAGGTCTCCAAATCCCAATAACGACGCACGCCAACAAAGGAACAGACAATGACTCGCACCGCAGGCTGCCGAGTGCACCGGCTGGCTCAAGGAAAAATAACATTGACGCTAACCTTGAGCAAAATTCCCGTATTCTTTACGGACGAATACCACATGATAATTGCGTTAAAGTTGAAACTCTGCGTACTAGGAAGAGCAAAGGTTTACACCACATTTCACATGTAAAACTGTTTATTGAAAAATAATCTGCTTTTTAACTTTGTCTTTGCCATAAAACGTTTCACTTCACGTTACTAGTATGCTTTAGAAACTGTTACCATGCAACAATGTTTAAAGTTAAATATCCAGTCAAGAACCAAGAGAACTTATTCAAACAGAAATTACGAATGCATTGTTATTGCGAACAGACGACACAGTGTTATTGTGTGTGTACATTCTTGCTTGTTAGTTGCACGATTACGTAACGACCATAAGGCTCACATACTTAGAATATTTACCAGTACTGCTAATGAGATTTTAATGCAACATTTTGGTTTACTTGAAAATACATTCTGAATTAAAGTACTTTCTGGGAGATACCAGATGACACACTGGTTAGTTAATGTGACAGCTACACGATTTTATCACGACACTACTAATGCAGGGGGGATACACGCCTACTTTGTGTACCATGTGTTTGGCAAGCACAAGGAGCCCTAGCTAATATGGTATTTGCTTATACAATTTTACACATCGGTACCATATTCCTCTAACACATAAATTACATAGCTACCTGATCGTTTAACTGAGACAAACTTTTTTACTACGGCAGTGACAGATGTTTACGTAATTACACCGTTGTATAACTTCACACTTACGAAATTGTATGTTGTCTGTAGTTTGTGAACTGTTCATATTTTTTTGGTACCATTGTGATACTATGAGAGCTTTGAATGATGTATTTGGTAAGGGAGAATGATTTTAAAGTACGTTTGAGGTAGATGACGCTATTTAAATGAGCAGAGAATTTTTTTAGGTTTTGAAATTATTGCAGGAAGCTACGACGTTTTTGAGATTTGACTGAGGTGTTATGATGTTATTTTTATGACGACGATGTGTATTATGCTGTAAGATTTTGCTTCTACACATTTGTAACGCTAATTCTTGACCTGTGAAATTTTTTATATGAGACTGCCACTGTAGCGGAAACTGCTGTCGTAAATATTTCGTTAAGAAAGGTAAGTGATCTTGACGTAATGCGTTTTTGGCGCCCAGCTGAGAGGTAGTCATCTGACAAAAGAAAGCCATTAGATGGAGAAAAAAAGAGGCCTATACACTCGCTAATGACATTCCTTTGTAGAAAGCATCGCAAAAACGACATGGTCGAACTTGAAAACATATGATTACACTGTGGAGCTCTTAATTTATGATATTTATTGACATGCCTAAGGAAATGATGAGAAATATTTTTATGTCTATAGACCTGATTATGACTACTGTCTCTCTAGTTGAGAGATGTTTCTACTAACTTATGAAATGCCTCATGACTACTGAATGATGTTCTTATGCTTTACTTTGTACATAGTTGCTTATTTCATTTGATATCTGGTTTCCAGCTGTGTTGCAGCATTGCTTTTATAAAATAAAATGCATTTGCTAATTTGAACACTTTCTGTCAACAGATCTATTAAATAATAATTTTGTAATCCACATTCTTTAAAAAAGGAGCACTTGGAAAGGAAAGAACAATAAGAAGGGACTAGTAACAGTAACTGGACACATAATATTCTTTTCAAGTACATGGTAATATTTTTTTTACAATAAGTTGTTGTGGTGCACCACTTTAATAACATAGACATTAAGATGTGAATATGCATTTCCCTTGTCTGCATTGTTGTCTTTAGTGTAATGTTTTTTTTTTTTTTTTTGCTTGAGCTATGACATGTTTAGATATAAGTTGCTGCTGCTGTTTGCCAGGCATAGTGTTACTGAATTTGACGTTGTATTACGCTGTCAAGCCAGTTTTACTACTAATTTATTTTTCTTGTTTCCTGCACAGTGCCTTATATTAGTTGTAATACTGCAATTGCTTTGCCTATTTTAAATTTTTGTCCTTGATGTTTGTGTTAATTGTTTTATGCTGCTGCATTGCCTCGTCCCTTAGATTAGCATCTGAGCTCAGTAGATTTAAGTTAGCTTAAGAGGGGTAGACTATATAAGAAACTGACTATGGAGAATAGGTAAAGAATGCATTGCGAAGTTATATAAAAAAGATTTGGGCCAAAATGAGTATTGTACAATGAGAAACAATTATTTTGAAAGAAATATGAATAGAATACAGGAAGGAGGTATAGATAGGACTTTTTGGGAATAATGATGAATGAAGGGAGATCTCCAAGAAGCAAAGAAAGTTTTGTTTGCATAATACTGCAATGAAACAAACCCAGTCCTTTCCTTTTGTGTTATCCCACTATGTGTTTGTGTACCCTTGTGTATTTGTTTTCTTCCTGTCTCTGTGTAGTTTCATAGAATTTTTTCTTCTTCTAATACTAAGCTACATTCACTATGATGAGGAATACTGTTATCCTCAAATATAATTGGCATTAATAATATGTTATTTACCTTGTAAATATGCTTAGACATTATTTATTCTGTTTTGTTTTAATGCTCATGTGTGAAGTTGATGTTTCAATAATTATTCTGATCTTTTATGTATTTACTTATGTCATAATTCCTGTAACACTGATGTATATGTCTATTTTGATTCTTTTGTAAAGCCTGTACTACAAATATTATCTGTATTGTTATGTTCTTTAATGATGTATTTTGTACCTTTGTAATTGTATTCTCATGTTATAACATTGTAATTGACACCAGTTCATCAAATTAAGTAACTTGTAAGCATTCATTTCACTGCACACATTTCTGGTGGTCATAGTATATGGACAATATGTGAGAAGTAGGGACTGTTAGTGTTTGCATGTGTGTTAATAATTCAGCAAGGGACTGGATAACAGCATTGCTGGTTCTAAGGACAATTCCAAAAAACTTTGTGAGTGCACAAGTGGTGGTTTATGGACTTGCTCTATTATCCGCAAGACTCTTCAATGGTGATTGTGCACCTGCACAGTTGCAACAGATGGCTGCTGGCCGTCTCTACAAGGACTACAGTGGGTCTGCATCTTTGATGGCCCACCAATACCATTATTTCTACAAGGACTACAGTGGGTCTACACCTTTGCTGACTCACCAATGCCACTATTTCTACGAGGACTGCAGTGGGTCTGCACCTCTGGTGGCCCGCCAATACCGTCACCTCTACCAGGACTACAGAGGGCCTGTCCACAATTTCTACAAGGACTGCAGTGGGTCTGCACCTCTGGTGGCCCACCAATACCGTAATCTCTACCAGGACTACAGTGGGTCTACTCTGTGATGACCTACCTACCAATCTTCTTCAAAACGTCGAATGACTCTGCTGTGGGTTTGCTCTGTTGTGGCCCATTACCTGTCAGCATGTCAAGAGTCAGCACTGTCTTTCAGTTGGAAGGACAACACTGCTTCTTCAAGACTGCATGGAAATCCACTACTTCCGTGTGCATTCTCTTTTACTAATGAGACTTTGTGAAAAACAAAAACTGTAATTACTATTATGATGAATGATCAGGACTATCTTTATGGACTGTGAGAAAATTTTAGCTTTTGACCAACATTGTATTAATAAGTGTGTGCATTTGATATCTTTCTTACTGTAATTATGAAAAAATTTTTCAAATCTGTATTGGCCACTGCCCAAAAAAATTTGTAAAATTTTTTGTGGGGAGCGTGGGGGCTATGTAAGTAGGCTGTTTATGTTTTCTTATTTGCAACGTTACATAGCGCTCTATATGAAAATCACTGGCTGTGCTGTGTGCAGTCTGTGGCTAGTTTGCATTGTTGCCTGCCATTGTAGTGTTGGGCAGCGGCAGCTGGTTGTGAACAGCGCGTAGCGTTGCGCAGTTGGAGGTGAGCCGCCAGCAGTGGTGGATGTGGGAAATGAGATGGCGGATTTTTGAGTACAGAATGGATATTATGAACTGCTATGTATATTATGCTTTTTCAACACTATTAAGGTAAATACATTGTTTGTTCTCTACAAAAATCTTTCATTTGCTAACTATGCCTATCAGTAGTTAGTGCCTTCAGTAGTTTGAATCTTTTATTTAGTTGGCAGTAGTGGCGCTCGCTGTATTGCAGTAGTTCCAGTAACAAAGATTTTTGTGAGGTAAGTGATTTGTGAAAGGTATAGGTTAATGTTAGTCAGGGCCATTCTTTTGTAGGGATTTTTGAAAGTCAGATTGCGTTGCGCTAAATAATATTGTGTGTCTGGTTAAGCACAGTCATGTAGAAATTATTCTAAGGGGACGTTTCAATATGTCAATTTTCTGACTAATGTCTCGTTTCATGTCTGCAAATAACTCTAATAGTCGGTCCAGTTGGTCAGTTTCCTGTGTCCGATTTGTGTCACATTGCTGAATTTGTCTCATATTCGGTTCTGACATTGATGTTAACAATGGCGCTGACGGTCTAGTGTCGCATCCATTCCACATTTCGTCATTTAAAGTCGCCATCTGTGTATTATCACAAATGTTGCGAGTTTGAGGCAAAATCATTGCACTGACCTGTGAACTCGTCCATGGAGGGAAACGCGGACTTTCTTGTTGGTTGAAAGATGAATCTACTTCACTTATCTCATCTGAAGAAACTATCTCTACCTTACCGCGTTCCATTGTAATAGGATGTATAATAGTAAGTCAAAAAAGGAATAATGTAAGTCTGATTAATAAAGATTTGACTCAAATTTAGGATGAAATATTTTCTCGTCAATGTAAATGATTGCTCTATTGCAAACAATGGTTGAGAAAGATGCAGCAGGGTGGACAAAGTTTTTCGTAACAAATGACTGTTTGGCGGTCAAATTCACGATCTTCATATGCTACAACAATACTATAATTACCACAAACTACAATAGAGATAGATAATTTTGGAAAAATCTAGAAGAAAACTACAGGATGCATGGAAAGGGAAAAATGGATTCTGCAGTTGGCTACTGAATGTTTGAATGAAACATAATTGTGTGACTCACCATTAAATTTTCTGTCCCGTAGCGGCTGGTCAATCACTTCTGCGTAAATCGTATTCGTCAAAATATGGATTTCCTTAATACATCTCCATCGGATAATCACCAAAAGGTCTCAAAATAACAGTTTTGCATCAATATATGCCATGAAAAGAAAACAGATTGAATTAGTTACAAAAATTCTTTACAATATTGTTGTATAATCATTTGCTTAGGTACAATAAAGTTGGTGTTTTCGTTACCCTTTAAACTTCAGGATTTTGGTTATTCTCTGTTGGGAAAAAATACAAATTAAAGTTTCAAATTTGCTCAAAAACGACACCTCCGAAAATTGCGTCCTGTCGCGGGAGCCAGTTGTAGTGGTTAATAAAAAAGAAAAGAGAGAAGAAAAGAAAAAGAAAAAAAGGTTGAAAATGTAGGAAGAAATCGTAAGTGAAAATGTTTTTTTTTTAAAATTGTTAATGACCGTGAAAAAAGGGAAAGAAAGAAAGAAATGCAGATCGGACTTCGTATTACAGAAAAGCTATAGTTGGGGTGGTCCTTGTGGCGTTTTTGAGCAAAAGTTAAACTAATTTCCACTACAAAAATTATTGAAAAGAAACAGAGAATAACAAAATGTAACTGACAGGGGGAAGTGGCGTAGATAAGAGTTCATCCTTTACCAGGTTAACTTGTCTTCTTTCGTGTGGCGTCCAGGTCTTCAAAAATCTTCTTCATTTCGCCGTGAAAAGTCTGTTCCGAAATCTTGCAATCGTCCACGAATCACTAATTTATACCAATTAAAATCATCTTGATACTGTATGCAATTTAATTTACTTTGCTACTTCCATCCTCCGAATTTCTTAACAACTTCCACAATATGTCTACACATTAAAATCAGATCAAGACTAGCTAATAAGTTTTTTTTTAACGTCTTCATCAGATCACGTCTGCCTTAAGCTTCGGCTATCAAGAGACAATGAAGAAACGGATAGCAAAACAAAAAAAAAAGTTACAATTTTAGTATTTTCTCTGCCGCCGAGCGCTCATACCGCTGCGACGGCACAATTCATGTCTGAGGGAACGAGTGCAGCGCGGCGAAATTCAAAGTCCCGCTACAAGTGATAAACATTGTGGCGTCCGCACGTGGGTGAGCAATAGTGACAGCGGAGGCCAACAGCTGTTTGAGTTCGTTAAATGCCTTGTCCATGTCTGGTGTCCATGGTACCTGGCGGGTGCCAGAAGTTTGTGGGCCAGCGAGAGCATCTGTGAGAGGAGCCTGCACCGCAGAAGCGGCTGGCAAATGTTTTCGGTAATAATTAACTGTTCCGATGAACCTGCGTAATTCCCTATAGGTCTGAGGGCGTAGCATCTCGAGAACCCGTGTTTACATTCCGCGGTGACCAGTTGCAGCTGTAGCGGCGCATCGAAAGCTAAGTACTAATTAATTGTTTGTGTATAGTAGTTTATTTAGGAACTTTAGTAGTCTTCAGCCGGTGTTCTTGGTGTTTTCCGGTGAAATAACTTCAGAAGAAATTTTTGCGAACAGCTTTCAGTTTCGTTACTGTCATTAGACTTTTGATTTTCTTTCTGTGTTAGTATTTGTTATATTCTCATTTGTTGTTGATTAATACTGTCAATAATAGTAGTTACTTTCCTTGTATAGCGAGTTTGTGATTATTGTAATCAGTTTTTAACATCTTCTTATTGTAGTAGCGGAACTTAGATAAAGTTGTTTTCTTGTTTCAATAACTGTAAAATTTTACCATGAGTGAGAAGCGTGGGCTTTGCCGTAGGTTCGTGAGTAGTGGATTGCGGTGTGAGACTTGTTCGAAGTATTTTCACTGGGGGGAATGCAGTGGGGAAGCCAGTGGGCATTCTGGTGAGATCCTCTCCTGGAACTGCAGGTTATGTAGCAAGAGTAAGTTGATAGAGGAGCAGGAGCGTAAGATCTGTGCCCTTCAGGTGCAGTTGAAAAACGCACAGGAGGAGCTAGATAGGATGAGGAGGGAGAAGGGGGTTGGGGAATGGGAGCTGGCTGCTGGCAAGAGATCTGCTAGGAGAAGGAGATTTTCAGATAGTTTTACTATTGGTGTTTGTAATAGATTTGACCAACTGTCAGAGTCTAGTGGAGAGGAATCTCTAGTAGCTGTAGATGTAGGAAGTATGCAGCAGACCTCAGCAGTTACGGTGGCTAGGACAGTTGCAAAGTGTAAGAGAAAGAAGAAGGTTCTGCTATTAGGTAGTTCTCATGGTAGAGGTGTAGGCCAGCAGTTGCAGGAAGTTTTGGGGAGTGAGTACCAGGTCACCAGCATTGTGAAGCCTAATGCAGGATTGGCTCAGGTAACTTTTAACATAGGGGGGTTATGTAGGGATTTTACAAAAGAGGATCAGGTAGTGATTGTGGGTGGGGCTGGTAATAGTATTGATAGGGATGGGGAGTATGGCATAGATGGTGACCTGGAAAAGATAGCCACTCAGACTGGCAACACGAATGTGCATTTCGTGGAACTGTTTCAGCGTCACGATCGGCCTCATCTTAATACAGCCGTCAGGTGTAATAACATGAGACTTGGGGGTGCACTAATGACAGAAGGCATGAGTCACATTTCAGTGGTGTCGGTGGAGTCTATCAGCAGGACGGGTTTCACTCGACATGGCCTGCACCTCAACAGGTATGGAAAGGGGAGGTTGGCAAAGCTTATAGGTGACAGCATAGGTGGGGGTGGTGGGATCACTCATGGGAAAATTCCGGTAGTTGTGGGTGTTAGAGCTGTACCTTTTTTAGATTGAAGTCAGCTGACAGGTATTCCTGCTTAAAGGAAGTCTCTCTAACAAAGAAACCACTTTTGACAAAGCTTAGGTATCCGATTAATGAGGGAATTAGTATATTTCATCAAAATATACAAGGCATTAGAGATAAAGTTAGTGAATTACTTATAGATGTTGACTCTGAAATTATTGGTATATCTGAACACTTCTTAAATAAGGAGATAATTCAGAGGCTTCCTTTACCAGGATACAGGTTGGCTGGCAGCTTTTCTAGGAGCTCTTTGCAGTGTGGGGGAGTAGCCATATATGTGAAAAACGGTATCCCATTTGAGTCAATTGATGTTTCAAAGTACTGCACTGAAAAGGTGTTTGAATGTTGTGCAGGTGTGGTTAAATTTAGTGGAGCTAAACTTCTTACTGTTGTTATTTATAGATCCCCAGACTCCGATTTCACAACGTTTTTGCTAAAGCTAGAGGAGGTTCTTGGTTCACTTTATACGAAATACAAAAAGTTAGTTATATGTGGTGACTTCAATATAAATTGTATAAGTGATTGTGCAAGGAAAAGGATGCTGGTAGACCTCCTTAATTCATATAATCTTATGCAAACCGTATTCTTTCCAAAGAGAGTGCAAGGGAACAGTAGAACAACCATAGACAATATTTTTGTTCATTCGTCATTAATAGAAGGGCATTCTGTTAGCAGAATGGTGAATGGCCTTTCAGATCATGATGTACAAATTTTAAGTCTAAAAGATTTTTGTGCTGCAACGCAGGTTAAATATAGTTACCAACGTTTTAGGAAAGCTGATCCAGCTGCTGTAGAGACTTTTGTAAACCTTATCAAGGAACAAGAGTGGCAAGATGTTTATAGTGCTAATACAGTAGACGATAAATATGAAGCTTTCCTCAAGACTTTTCTCGTGCTCTTTGAAAGTTGCTTTCCGTTAGAACGTTCAAAACGGGGTACTAGCACAAACAGGCAGCCTGGGTGGCTGACTGAAGGTATAAGAATATCTTGTAGAACAAAGTGGCAATTATATCAAATTGAAACAGTCACAATCTAAGTGCAGTAGCCCATTACAAACAGTATTGTAAGGTGCTTAAAGTTATTAGGAAGGCAAAAAGTATGTGGTATGCAGATAGAATAGCTAAGTCTCAGGATAAAATTAAAACCATATGGTCAGTCGTAAAGGAAGTGGCTGGTCTGCAGAGACAGGTCGAGGATATAGAATCAGTGCGTAGTGGGAATGTCCGTGTTACTGATAAGTCGCATATATGTACAGTATTTAATAATCACTTTCTGAATATTGCAGGTGAACTAAATAGAAACCTAGTCCCAACAGGGAATCATATAGCGCTCGTAGAAAAAAGTGTTCCAAGACTGTTTACCTGAAATGCTCCTCCATGATACTGACAAGAGGGAGATTGAGTTAATAATTAAATCACTAAAGACCAAGAACTCTCATGGATATGACGGGGTATCTAGCAGAATACTGAAGTATTGTTCCATGTATGTTAGGCCAGTACTTAGCCATATCTGTAACTTTTCCTTTAGGAGTGGTCGGTTTCCTGACCGATTAAAGTACTCGGTAGTGAAGCCACTTTGTAAAAAGGGAGACAGGGATAATGTTGATAATTATAGACCTATTTCTATGCCATCGGTGTTTGCTAAAGTTATCGAGAGGGTTGTATATACAAGGTTACTGCAGCATTTAAATTCACATAATTTGCTGTCAAATGTACAGTTTGGTTTTAGAAATGGCTTAACAACTGAAAATGCTATAGTCTCTTTTCTCTGTGACGTTTTGGACGGATTAAATAAAAGGTTGCGAACGTTAGGTATTTTCTTTGATTTAACGAAGGCATTCGACTGTGTTGACCACAAAATATTACTGCAGAAGTTGGAACATTATGGAGTAAGGGGAGTAGCTTACAATTGGTTCGCCTCTTACTTTAAGAACAGAAAGCAGAAGGTAATTCTCCACAGTATTGAGAGTGGTAATGATGTTCAGTCCCAATGGGGCACTGTTAAATGGGGCGTTCCCCAAGGATCGGTGCTGGGGCCACTGCTGTTTCTTATTTATATAAATGATATGCCTTCTAGTATTACAGGTGATTCAAAAATATTTCTGTTTGCTGATGACACCAGCTTGGTAGTGAAGGATCTTGTGTGTAATATTGAAACATTATGAAATAATGTAGTTCATGAAATAAGTTCGTGGCTTGTGGAAAATAATTTGATGCTAAATCACGGTAAGACTCAGTTTTTACAGTTTCTAACTCACAATTCTCAACGAGAACTGATATTTTAATCAGACAGAATGGGCATGTTATAAGCGAGACGAAACAGTTCAAGTTCCTAGGCGTTCGGATAGATAGTAAGCTGTTGTGGAAAGCCCATGTTCAGGATCTTGTTCAGAAACTAAATGCCGCTTTATTTACCATTAGAACAGTATCTGAAATAAGTGACAGTTCAACACGAAAAGTAGTCTACTTCGCATATTTTCATACGCTTATGTCATATGGTATTATTTTTTGGGGTAATTCTTCTGACTCAAAAAGGGTATTTTTGGCTCAAATACGGGCTGTTCGAGCTATGTGTGGTGTAAGTTCTAGAACCTCTTGTTGACCCCTATTCAATAGTCTGGGAATTCTGACATTGCCCTCACAGTATATATTTTCTTTAATGTCGTTTGCTGTTAGCAATATTAGCTTATTCCCAAGAGTTAGCAGCTTTCACTCAGTTAATACTGGGCAGAAATCAAATCTGCATGTGGAATGCACTTCCTTGACTCTTGTGCAGAAAGGAGTGCAGTATTCTGCTGCATCCATTTTCAATAAGCTACCACAAGAACTCAAAAATCTTAGCAGCAGCCCAAACGCTTTTAAGTCTAAACTGAAGAGTTTCCTCATTGCTCACTCCTTCTATTCTGTCGAGGAGCTCCTGGAAGAGCTAAAAAATTAAGCAAATTCCAGTGTTACATTCTTGATTTTCTTTATTTAAACGAATAACGTGTAGCCTGAATATGTTTCTTATATTTCATTTTATCTGTTTCTACAATCGTGTTATAATTTCATGTATTGACTCGTTCCATGACCATGGAGACTTCTCCTTAATGTGGTCCTACGAAACAATAAATAAATAAAAAAATAAACAGGCTTGATCTTGTCCTGCGTTGGTGTCAGACCGTCTGATGACACAACATAACTTAGGAATGTGACGGATGACTGGTGCAATTGAGTCTTTTTATTGTTCAGTTCAATACCAGTGGCTGCTAAAATATCTGTCACGACTTGAACACGCTCCTCACTCTGTTCCAAAGTAGAAGCAAAAACCAATATGTCGTCCATGTATACGAAGCAAAAGTCTAGATGGGATAAAGTTTGATTGATGAAACGCTGCCACGTTTGGGGGGCGTTTTTCAACCCAAACGGCATAAATTTGTATTGGAACAGCCTGAAGGGAGTGGTTATGGCAGTCTTTTCAATATCCTCCGGAGCCATAGGATTCTGATGAAATGCGTGCTTACAGTCCAAAACAGAAACGTACTTTGCACCTGTGAGCGCACGATTGAAGTCTGCAATGTGTGGGACCGGATATTTATCAACGATGGTGCGGGCATTTAAACGGCTATAGTCTCTGACCATGCGCCAAGTACCGTCTTTCTTTTGGTCAAACAGGATAAGACTAGCCCAGCAACCGGAAGAAGGTTCAATTATTCCCTTTTGTAAAAGATCATCCAATTGTTCTTTTGCAATTTTCATAAATTCCGGCTTGAGGCGGCGTGGGCGTTGCGATATGGGCGGCCCATCGGTTAGACGTAACCGATGAACTGTGCCATTAGTGACCACTGCAATATGTGGCACGGCACGACAGTCAGATGTCCGTGAAGCGGAGCAGGCAGTCGCGGACGGGCAAAGCTGTGGTGCTGAGGGCACGGAAGTACAGGTGTGCCAACCGCTCGTAGGCTGCGTAAAGGCTGCACGCGTATAAACATGGGTGAGGTTGATACACTGGTTCTTGGTAGCGGGCCGTGCCGCTACGAGCGCTGTAGGCATGAGTGGGCGTGGCCGAACAGCAGATGGCCGTAGTTCATTGCCACGAACTTGGCAAGTTAATTGTCCATTCGGAACGCAAGGATCATGAGCACTCGGGCATACACTATCATTACAAAAGGGGGTGCTGACACAGTTTACAGAGTTCACAACATTGTCGTTAACGTGCGCGGGCACGGGAACACCTGATTGGCACGGACTGACCTCGTCTGCTTGTAGTGCCGCGAGGCGTTGTTGTGTGGAGGCCAACTCGTGGTGTATGTCACAGAGATGCAGCAGCATTTCCGTACGTTCCATCCGCAACTTCAAAGACTTGGCGCACTCCACTAGCCACTTGTTTGTCCAAGATTGCAGCTCCAAGGATAGGTTTACACACTTCTTAGCACAGCACACGTTTGGTGTTAGCCGAACTGTCACTCGGTGGAGCGAAAGGAATATGTTTGTTAAGGGGGGGGGGGGGGGTAAAACACAGTATTTTGCACAAAATCTAGTGACAACTGATAGTGCTTGAGGAAATCAATTTGGAGAATAGGTTCTTCAATTGTTGACACTATAAACGTCCACTCAAGCTTGCACTCGGGCGAAAGTTTCACTGCATACGAAGTGAAACCCGAACACTGTAGGGTAGACAAGTTCACTGCACGAAGTACTGTTTTGTGTGGTTGCGCTTTATTGGTTGCTAGGTGAACCGGTAGCAAAGAGACGTCTGCGCCAGTGTCTACCAGAAAACATACACCTGATCGTAAATCGCGAACATAGACTCGACCACACTTCCTGTTGTTGTCCGAAACGGAGTGCAACGTGGGATGGTGCCCGTTGTTTACATCGCAGGAGGTGGCACCATAGCCTACCTGCGGTTGGAGTTTGGGTAAGAACACAGTGACTGGCATTTGCGAGCTTGCTCCCCGAATCTCGTGTGGAAGAAACAGTAAGGTTGGCCGAGCCTGTGCTCCTGTGGGTAGTTGCTAGGTGACGGAGTATGTGCCCCAAAGTCCTCCACAGAGGCCGATGCAATGTCGTTGCAGGGAGTTGAAGGTGCAGGCAGCGCGGCTAGTTTAACGAACTTGTTATTAGCAGCACCAGACAAGGGCGTGGCGTCAGAAAGCGTCTTAGTGCGGTCACTTCCAGAATGCAGTGCACGGAGCTCACGTTGCCTGGCGGAGTATGCTCTGTCGGCGGCGCATAAACGTTCATTTACTGGCCTACCTTCATACGCAGAGATTGCAGTCTGGACAGGCAAAGGCAGCTTTTCAGTGCAGATTTCTGTGAGCGTGTCATCAGGCATAACTTGCTCACTGACGAGAAGACGGATGCACCGCCACAGCTGAGACGGAGACCTGTCGCTGAGACGCGCTTCGTAGATGAGCTGTCGCACATTTTCTCTCCTGGTTTTAGAGACGCGCTCCAGTATCTTCTGTTTGGCCACAGCATACTTCCCTGCTAGGGGGGGTGCTTTGACCAGATCGTAAATTAAATCGACGTGGTCGTGAAGATGGTTCGTGAGGCAGGCGAAGCATGCGTCGTCGTCCAAAGCACAGACATTGAATGTTTGCTCAACCAGGTTAAACCAGAACTCCGGGTGAGCGGGTTTGAAGTCTGGTAGTTTCAGCAGATTCGGCACTGCAGTCACTGCGGAGGTGCGCCTATTACTTCGTACGGAAGTAGAGCATGCAGAAGATAGCGAGTCCGAATTATTGGCATCCTGTAATGCGGGAATCGCGAAATTCACTTGACGCCGGGGGGGGGGGGGGGTGGATGAGAAGTGACGGACGCTCGATCGGTGTGAGGATCGTAGTCAAAATGTGCATTCTGATTGACGTGGTAGCTCGGAGAGAAGCCACAAGTACTTAAGTGCGCCGGTGAATGTCCATTATACACAAAGTATTCACTCGACCGTGAGTGGTGGGGCTGGTTGTAGATGTCGGAGTAATTACTGTCCAGCACAGAATTGTTGACGTGATTAGAAGCAACACAGGATCCCACATACGTCCACTAGGATGCACACTCGGTGTGATATTTGCTGTTTGGCGAGCATTGAACACCTGTTGACTAGCCGGCGCGGAAGGATACACACGTGGTGGGAACTGATTAGAGTTTGAATTTACTACTGGATTTTCCAAAGTAGCAAAACCTCACTCGATGCCACGAACTGTATTGAATTGTGCGTTCGACACAGGAGTAGGAATGTTCCAACCAACACTCTGTGGGTCCGCAGCTCGTGGTCGTGCGGTAGCATTCTTGCTTCCCACACCCGGGTTCCCGGGTTCGATTCCCGGCGGGGTCAGGGATTTTCTCTGCCTCGTGATGACTGGGTGTTGTGTGATGTCCTTAGGTTAGTTAGGTTTAAGTAGTTCTAAGTTCTAGGGGACTGATGACCATAGCTGTTAAGTCCCATAGTGCTCGGAGCCATTTGAACCATTTTTGAACACTCTGTGGAGAACACGTGGGAAGGTCTAGGCTAACAAAGCCAGAGTCCACGACCATTGGCGGTTGGAAGAAACTGGCAGCACTCGATGAATTCGACTGCATGTTCTGGCTGAAGGATTCTGAAGATTCTTGCGGCATGTCCACTACGACGGGAGGAGTGCTGGAGAGATGTTGCTGAAATCCGGGCGGCGGTGAGTGCTGAAAGGCCATTGTCTGGAGCTGAACAAAGGCCCTCGCGATCGCAGAGAAACGCTACGCGGTAGGTGCGTGAATAACCTTCGGGCAGTAACTCGGATGCGTATTACACAAAAAACGGGGTCACCAGTGAGGGAATATGGAATAGTTGTAGGTAAACAACTAAAATTCTCTCAGATACAGATTTATTCACACTTAGCTTCTACACAGATACAAGTCCGGAAGCTAACTACCGTTAGCATCCAACATCCTGCCCAAAGCCCTCTCCTCAAAGATTGCACACTTATGCACTGAACAAATATCGATATTTATGGTGCTCTACGACACACTATGTTTAGGAACTGTATTAATTTAGGATCTACTTTGTATATTTCCAATATCAGTAGTAACCATGAGTGGAGTACACTATCAAATGCTGTTTGGTAATCAATGTATGCGTAGTGTAGGGACCTTTGTTTAGTTTTAGCTTGATATGTCACCTCTGCATCTATTATCAGTTACTCTTTACATCCTCGTGCTCCTTTGCAGCAGCATTTTTGTTCTTCATTTATAATTTTGTTCTGTGTTGTATGTGTCATTAATTTCTGTGTAATGACTGAAGTTAATATTTTGTACATTGTTGGTAGGCATGTTATGGGGCGATATTTTGCTGGGTGTGCTGTGTCTGCTTGATCTTTAGGTTTCAGATAAGTTATTCCTTGTGTAAGTGTATCAGGGACTGTGTATGGGTCTGCAACGTAATAGTTAAATAATTTAGTTAGATGTGAATGTGTTGAGGTGAACTTCTTTAGCCAGAAATTTGCTATTTTATCATTTCCAGGGGCTTTCCAATTGTGCATAGAATTAATTGCTTGGGTGACTTCTTGTTGCAAAATTATCACTTCAGGCATTTGTGGTGTCATCTTGTATGAGTCTGTTTCTGCTTGTATCCACCATGCGTGTCTGTTATGTTGTACCGGGTTTGACCATATGTTGCTCCAGAAGTGTTCCATGTCTGTTATGTTTGGTGGATTGTCTATTTTAATGTGTGTGTTATCTATTGTCTGGTAAAATTTCTTTTGGTTTGTGTTGAATGTTTGGTTTTGTTTCCTTCTATTTTCATTTTTTTTTTTTTTTTTTTGTATCTTCTAAGTCATTTGGCCAATGCTTGTAATTTCTGCTTCTTTTCATCTAATTGCTCTATCGCTTCTTGTTGTGAGATTTTACCTAACCTTTTTAGTTTTTTGTCTGATATTTCCCCAGCTAGCACTCAAGCTTATTTCAAGGTGGATATTGAGTTTAGATTCAGTTGAAAATTCAAGATTGAAAAATCAACCTGTTACACAGCTTGTTTCAAGGTGGGTATTGAGTTTAGGTTCAGTTGAAAATTCAAGATTGAAAAATCAACCTGTTACACAGTTTACATAAATCTGTAAAAATTTAGCTTGAATTAAAATAATTTTCCCAAGCTTGAAATAAACTGTAATTTCCCTGGAAGGCTGTACAGCAGATGCGTGCGCAACATAGCTTCCATAGACGTCCACGGGAAGCGCCACAAGCGTTTATAAGCCGTGACATAAGGGTGTTGTCGTGTGTGACGTCATGACGGCGCAGAGTTTGGTTTGAGTGTGGCTGTCTCCAGTTCTGTTTTATCTTATTTTATTTACTTTTCTGAGCCTTGCTATGTTTACGGCCATTTTACCTTTGTGACGCGCGTTAATGGTTGTGGTTTTTTGACAAGTTTGTTTTATACTAGAAAACAGTTCGGTACGTTAATGTTACAAATGTTAAATAATACGTAACGTAAAGTTACGTTTACGGCCATTTTACCTTTGTGATGCGCGTTAATGGTTGTGGTTTGTTGACAAGTTTGTTTTATACTAGAAAACAGTTTGGTACGTTAATGTTACAAATGTTAAGTATTACGTAACGTAATTAATTAGGTTCAATAAATTCAGATTAATATTTATATAGCTTAAAACAAGCTGTAAATACCAGGCTGTATTCCACGTGTGTAGATACAGCTGGAGCCAAGCTTGATAAGTCAAGCTTGAAATATAGCTTGAACTCTGCCAACTTTGATGTTTGTTTCAAGCTTGAATCCAGCTAACAGGCCTGAATATTCCAGCTTTGATCAAGCTTATATACTTGAACTTTACAGCTGGAAACAAGTTTGAAACCGGCTTACTGTGCTATCTGGGTCATTTCTTATAAATTTTGTTAGCTGTCCGATGCCTGTTCTCAGTTTTTCTATTCTGATCTGTAGCCTGTGTTGCCATGGTTTTGTGGGTTTCTTCTGTGTGTTGGTTGGTTGTGATCTCTGCCTAGTGTGTATATTTAGTGTAGTGAGTGCTCCTACATAAACCAGTAGTTGTAACTCTTCCATAGTTGTATTTTCATTTATTTTGTTGTGTATGATTGTGTTGATAGTTGTTATTGTTGTTTCGACTTGTGGGTTATTTGGTGGTCTATGCAAGAATGGTCTAATGTCTGTATTTGTGTCTTTGTATTCTATATACGTCAACTGAAATTTTTCTTCTATATCTAACATGTGTGTCACTTCATGTTCTATTTGTGCTTGTTCTGGTGGCTGTCTTAAGATTTCGTTTTCCTCTGATTGTTTAATTGGTGCATGTTGTTCTTTGTTTGTTTGCTCTGGGATGTATGAGTCCATTGCTGTATTTTCTTCTTCTTCTGATTGCACATTATTTTGTTCCAGTATTTTTTGTACTTGTTGTTTGATGTTTTCTAATTCTAACTTGGCTATCCTGTTATTTTTGATTATTACACGAATCTGATCAGCTAGTCATTGTTCTGTTAAAAATTTTAATTCTGGGTATCTGGTAATAAATGTTGTGTATACTTGTGATCTGTATCCAGTTGTGTTGGTTCCTAAGTTTGTTGCTTGGTAATAACAGAACATGAGGTGTCGGTTAACTTCATCTGGCCATCTCATCCTCTGTCTTTATTTTCCTTCTAGAGTGGTTGCGGGAAGCATGTCCTGAAAAACACCTCTATTTGGATTTAAATCATTTTCCATGTGGCTAGCAGTGTCGTTACCATTGTAGACAGGCATAGGGTTCAAGCGTCGTCCCCGACCATGACAGCGCTTGTCTGAGGCTTCATTAGTTCCGTCCTGAACCAATTAATCACACTAAAAGGGAGGTTAACCCTATTAGTGGTTTGTTCTTTTTGTCAGGGCCTTTTACGACTGGCAGAACATTGTTGTTGTGGTCTTCAGTCCTGAGACTTGTTTGATGCAGCTCTCCATGCTACTGTATCCTGTGCAAGCTTCTTCATCTCCCAGTACTTACTGCAACCTACATCCTTCTGAATCTGCTTAGTGTATTCATCTCTTGGTCTCCCTCTACAATTTTTACCCTCCACGCTGCCCTTCAATGCTAAATTTGTGATCCCTTGATGCCTCAAAACATGTCCTACCAACCGATCCCTTCTTCTAGTCAAGTTGTGCCACAAACTTCTCTTCTCCCCAATCCTATTCAATACCTCCTCATTAGTTACGTGATCTACCCACCGTATCTTCAGCATTCTTCTGTAGCACCACATTTCAAAAGCTTCTATTCTCTTCTTGTCCAAACTAGTTATTGTCCATGTTTCACTTCCATACATGGCTACACTCCATACAAATATTTTCAGAAACGACTTCCTGACACTTAAATCTATACTCGATGTTAACAAATTTCTCTTCTTCAGAAACGATTTCCTTGTCATTGCCAGTCTACATTTTATATCCTCTCTACTTCGACCATCATCAGTTATTTTACTCCCTAAATGGCAAAACTCCTTTACTACTTTAAGTGTGTCATTTTCTAATCTAATTCTCTCAGGATCACCCGAGAACATACCAGAGGCCTATTCTTTTCCCGAGCCTCCACAGGGTTTATTATTATTATTATTATTATTATTACTATTATTATTATTGTTGTTGTTATTCTAAATTGGTCAATGCACATAAATGAAAACCAACACAACCATAAACTGTGACAGTCTATTTATCAATATGATACACCTACAATGGCAGACTGACATCCCAGCTGCCAGACTTCAAGAAATCCAAGCCAGTTACAAACACTTGGGTTTACAATTATTAGTATATAAGAAATTGCCAACATGGGCACAAGATGTGGCACTCACAGTGTTCAGAAACACCACTTGCAACTGGCTATACCATAACTAAATATAATGGCCCAATATGACTGAACTTGTTTGTACTTGGATATGAGAATGTGCTTTTTATCCACAATCTGATTGCTGATTGCAGTACTTTATAAGTTTGGTGCACTTTGTATAACAAGATGCCCCTGTCTTATCATTACTGGGTCTTGTAGATGGTCAAAAAAATATAAATTAATTATCTGAAGTAAAATATTGTGGTCCATAACTGGAATGAAGAATTGAACATTTCCTGGATGACTGAACGATGCTGTTACTTTCTCTAAACTCATGAAATGAAGTATCCACAAGCTTTAAAGTAGATGTGAATGAAAAAACTATTGAAACTTTGTGGCATCTGTTTCATTGGATCAGTGGTTACAGTGCATATAATTATATCAAGAGAGCTACATGCAAATTTATAGGTGCCACTGACTGAGTCACTAATGTTATTCTCCCACTGATGCTGAATGTGTAGCTCACACTCATTCCTTTTCTGTAACAAGATAACAAAAGACGCATCCTGTGCAGCACAGCCTGTAGACCGTGTCAAATGAAATGTAAACAATAGTATGAGCTTTTTGCACAAGCATATTGTATGCTGTTCTGTCAACATATTGCTGAACAAGTAAGAGAATGTCACAAACACAAATAAAAAGATTCAAAAGCACTATAATGCAGAATGAAAAATATTTTTTTCTTTCAGTATTTGTCATCAATAAAATGGAATGCTTGTCACATAACTTTATTCATAAAAGCTAACTGGATAGATAAAAAAAAGGTATTACAATTTTCTAGCTTTCGGGGCCAGTAGCTCCTTCTTCTCGTAAAAGGGTTGAAGGGGAAGGAAGAAGGGTGAGGGAAAAGTACTGGTGAGGTTTATGGGAAATGGTAGAATTTGTAAAAGTCACACAGGTCCCCGGGTCAGGGCAGGCTTGCCAGACTTGGTGAGAACAAAAGATTGATTGTTGGGGACAGTAGCAGGCGAGATTTTAAAACCCAAGAGTTTAAAGGTGAAAGATAGGGTAATATGCAAGACAGAGATTACTGCTAAAACATTGTGCATGAGTTAATAAGAGAAAAAGGCTAAGTGCATTGTTTGTGGAAGAGGTGGGAGGGGGATGGCAAAAAATAGCAGGTCAGAAAATGAAAGATATTGGAAACCAAAAGGGAGTGAAGAAAGTAATATTTACTGTGAAAAAATTCTGAGGCCAAAGAAATTAATGTAAATTGAGGGCAGGTGGGTGACAAGAGTCAAGGCCATGTTGTTATGCCAGTTCCTACATGTGAGGTTCCCAGAAACTGGTATTTTGGGGCAAGAGTCCAAATGGTACGTGTGGTGAAACAGGCACCTAGGTCATGACTGTCATGTTGTAGAACACACTCTGCAACATGATGTTCTGTGTTGCCTATATACACCTTTCATCAATAATCATTCATCCTAACTAATAACTTGGTGGTAGTCAATACATAAAATAAATTTAGAGCTGCGAATGTGGACAAAAATCAAATGTATAATGGAATGACAACTATTAAAATTTGTGCCAGACTGGGACTCAAACCCAGATTTCCCATCTACCGTGAGTGGTCGCCTTACCATTAGGCTATTAGAGCATGACTCACAGCCAGACCCAAACTTTCATATGTTTTGTCAACCGTGTGTGTACAACATGTACTTGTTCATCCTTTATATATATTCCCGTACAGGCGAGACATTTGGCTTGTAAGTAACTTGTTGTTGTTGGTGGATGAAAACGATATTGCAGTGCCTGCGTTATTCCAAGTTATGATGTAGGGTTTCTCTGGACATCCGTGCATGTCCAAACCAACAGGCACTGTGGCAACTGTAGCTGTTATGAGAGTATGACCAATTGTAATTGTGCAAGTATCACAATAGTTGAACAAATAATGGGCGACATCGAAATAGCCGTTTAGTAAGCCTGGGTGAGTGGCTACACTTTGAAACAAAACAGAAGTCAATATTGCAATTTTTTTACTCTGTTCCTTTATTTGATACTTAGAAGCTTAATGGGAGTTGGAACGCACTATCCCAACAACGCTAAATTTAGAGACTCGGCTTCCCTATATTTCAGGAAACACTGTAGCCATTGACATGAAAGTTTTATAGTACATTACACTGTATGATCTGAGTCTACTGAACTAACCTTCTGTTTAAGTTCTTTGATGCAGTTTGCTCCAGGATTAATTCCCATATGCTGTAGCACTCTCACCCTACCAGTGTTGCCATCATTAAAAGCAATAACAGCATCACTGACCCCTCACTTCAGTGTCTTCACTCCAACAAAAACATTTTTTGTAAGCAAGGTTTTTGCTCTTTCGGACATGTCAGAAAGCACACCATACATTCATACAATCCCAGATTTAACCTACATAGGGCCTGCATATACTAGTATCAGAGAAATTTTTTCCAATATAGTCATGCTTTTGATTCAGATGATACTAGCCTTCAATGTGAACATTTTCTTTTTTTTATTTTGTGTACTTGAAAGGAAAGAAACAAAATATAATGCACTCTTATAACTTTCGTACTCTCAGGAGTCTGCATGCAGTCTGCTCTGTACCTCTCCCTGCCCTCTGTCTTCGACACTGCGTACCACAATTGTGCAGCGGCTGCTGCCACCCTCTAGCTCCGCTGTCCAGCCCTATGTTCCTCCTGTTTACGAAATATGAAGAATATTTTGGATATTTCACTCTGGCTTTATCGCTGGTGCAATATGATCACAAATGAGAGTGCTACATTTTCTCGAGATTGGTGCCGAATAGACCTTCACCCAAGTCTAATGAAAAATTCAGTATCTTTGATAAATTTCATATGCAGTAACATATTATGTAATATTTCCCAAACACAAAATTATGTCAACCCCTGTTTGTCATTGCAAGCTTTTTGGAATTCTGCGCCGTGTATTACTTCCGTGTAAATATCACAATAACTATGACCATTAAAGACATGGTGTGCACATCATCATGAGCCTGACTAAGTAATGCAGAAATCAATTTTTTTTTCCAAATAGTTTCTGTAAAATCGTCTTAAGAAATACTGCAGCATGTACGTCTTGATGGTATCATCGCCCGCCAGCCAGAAGGTGAAAAACTGGTCACTGCACATTGGACACTTTATCCTGCACGGACTCTACCTCAGTTATTAATAAAATGGACTTCATCATTCTCCACAAGGAGATTTTGCCAATTCATGGAGATATGAAATACCATGAAAAATTAAGTCTGAAACTAGGGATAAGATTCAATATACAACAAGACTAAAGAAATTCACAAGCAACAAATTGATAAATATCATAGAAGCTATAATGAGTTTTTATATTTATGGACATTGAAGACAATATTTGGGTGGTCAGGGAAGTAAATAAACAAAAGAGTAAAAATAGCCTAGGCTGCTTTTCTGTAAACTCAGTAGGGTTTGTAACATTGAACTTCCTAACTGTCCAAAAGGGGAAGTTTGTAAATATGAGGTTTACCATCTTTGACTTTTAATAACGAGGTTTCCCGTGGACTTCATTTCAGGCATGACACAAAGCCAAGGAGATCGTATGGTCATTCGACCGAGGAAAATCCTCGCTGCCACTATTCGGAGATGTAGTAAGAGCATTTAAAAATGAATCCACAGACAGTACAAAAAATTTAAAATAAATACACAGAGATAACACACTTAGTCTCTTGGTATTTGTTAGTGATATACATGAACAGTTAGATTCAGCTACCAATTAAATATTTATTAGGGGTGGGCAAGAAATTGTGTATCTATTATAAATCACAGTGATTGAAAAGTTAGACATGTCACAATAACAACTTTATACAATCTGGCTGCGATCTGAGTCACAACTAGGAGTTGCAAGTAGCCTTTAACATTCAAGCTATGTGCCATCTTGCTGAATTTTGTACTTCTTCCAGTGAAACCCTTTTTTTCATGTTCTTCTTCTTCTACTTCTTCCTCTTCTGCTTCTTCTTCTTGTTCTTCTTCGAAGGGCTCTTAGTAGCTTAGTGCACCACTCTTCAGGCTGCAGAAGTTTTAAAAACATAGTAAGAAGATAATAAACAATAAAAGAAGTCATTAAAAATGGTGACTCTTAAATTGTAAAATGGCGGGAAATTGTGGAATTTAAAATATAAAACAAGAGTTGGCAATGCAAAGTAAAACATTCAGTAAGCAGACAGGTGCAATAGTAGACAGACAATTAAGAAATACGGCAACAGTATAGTCTCTCTTCACAACAGATAAAAACTCACACCTAGCAACAGAATGGTTTCTGTTCACTACACTTCAGAAAAGACACAGAACACTTTAACACTCACTTAAAACACTGCACTAAGAAGTTGGCATGGAGATGACACACCACAGCCTAGGGCAGAATGGTGAAGGGGACGGGGTGGGGTGGGGGGGACATGAACAAATGGGGGGCAAAAAAGGAGGAGGTGAGGAATACACTAACAGTTGAGGGGGGGGAGCCAATGTAGAGTGAGGACTCATAATGGAGGGCAGGGTGGACATGAGAGGGAATGGGTAAAGGCAGAGGAGGGGGATGCAAAAGTACTCAGGGGAGAGAAGGGAGTAAAAGACAGAGTTTGCAGGAAGAAGGAAAACGTGAAGAGGGTGGGGCCAGAGGAAGCCTAGGAAAAAGACAGAGGTAGGGGGGGAGGTGAGGATCAAAGTTGATAGAAGGGATAAGTGGAGGGAGAAAGGGCATCTTCAGAGAGGGAGAGTTGACAGAAGGCTCCTTGGGAAAGGAGATGAAGGGTGTAGAGGTAGAGGGTGAGAGAGTGGGGGGGGGGGGGGGGGGGGCACAATGGTGAAGGTGCAGCAGAGGGCGGGGGTGGAGAGGAGAGGAGAAACCAGGGGATGGGGGCATCAAGTCTGCAGATGGTGTATAGGACTCTGATATATTCAAGGAAAAGGACCAGATGGGGGAAAGGAATCAGGTCATAGAATTTCCACATGGGGGATGGGAGGTGTATACAGAAGGGAGGGTGAAGTGCAAGGTGCTAGAGGATCTGGAGGGATTTATAGAATTTTGGGGTGGTGGAGATCCAGGCTTGACTGGCATAGCAGAGGATGGGATGGATCAAGGATATATAGGTGTGGAGAATGGTAGAGAGGTTCAACCCTTATGTCCGGCCAGAGAGGCGTTTTGGGAGACGGAGGTGGTTGTGGGCTTTGGGTTTGATAGGGAGGAGATGAGGGGTCCAGATAAGGTGATGGTCAATGTTAAGTCTAAGGTAGGTGAGGATGGGGGAGAGGCAGACAGGATGGGCACAGATGCTAAGGGAAAACTCAAGTACCGGAAGGACGGAGCGGTACAACATACGATGATTGCCTGGGTCGTGGAAGGACTGATTTTGAGGAGCCACTGGTTACACCATGTGCCAAACAGGTCAAGGTGATTCTGGAAAAGGCATTGGTTCCGTTGAAGGGTAGGAGCAAGGGCAAGGGAAGCGTCATTATCAGCATACTGCAGGAAGTGGACTGGAGGGAGGGGTTTGGGGTATATCTGCTGTGTACAGGAGGTAGTGGAGAGGGTAGGAGACAGAGTCCGGGGCAAACCCACAGAGGGCTAGAAGATGCAGGAATCGGTGTAACGAATGGTGACATAGGAGGGGTGGTGGAGAGGAAGGAGGCAATCAGACCGACATAAGTGATAGGAAGAGCATAAATCTGGAGTTTCAACAGTAGACTGGGATGCCATATGCGGTCGTACGCCTTTTCCACGTCAAGGGAGACAAAAATGGTGGAGCGGCTGGAGTTAAGTTGGAGGGAGAGGAGATGGGTGAGGTATAGGAGTTGATTGTTGGCAGAGAAGGAAGGTCGAAAGCCACATTGTGTGTTGGGGGAGGTGGTGTCGGTGGAGGTGGTGATGGATGTGCCAGGTAAGGATGTATTCTAAGAGCTTGCTGAACACTGAAGTGAGACATATAGGGCAATAGGAAGAGGCATCAGACAGAGGCTTGTTAGGTTTGGGGAGCGTCATGATATGGCAGGTTTCCCACAGGACAAAGTAGAAGCAGGTGGCAAGGATTCCATTGGCAAAGACTACGTTATAGAGAGTGGTAAGGGCTGCAAGAAAGGAGGGAGGGCAGTGTTTGAGATGGCGGTAGGTAATGTGGTCACGGGTGGGAGCAGTGTTGTGTTTAGTGCAGAGTGTGAGGCTGATGTCCTGTGTACTGATGCGAGTCGTAAGTTCTCATGGTGGTGTGTGGCCCAAGTACTGGAAGTCAGGAGCAAGGGGAGGAGCGGTGGTATCCAGACATGTGACGTCGGGGAAGAGGGAATAATCAAATTGTGGATCATCTGGAATGGAAAAGACTTTGGATAGGTGGGAGGTGAAGTGGTTGGCCTTACTGAAGTTGTCTGGGAAGGGACGGTCATTGAGGAGGAGAGGGTTTTGCAGGTTAGGATGGTTTCCAGAAAAGGCTTTGGAAAGCAGACCAATAACTTGGAAGAGTTTATTGGGAGTGTGGCGTTCAGTTGTGTGCATGTCTATCACCAGGCAAAGCATTCCTTCACAGTAACCATGTCCTGTGAACCTCTTCTCTAGTTGCGATTCCAGAGACAAGTAGCAAGCATAAGTCACAAGTAGCGAGATAAACGGTGCAGTTAACTGAGGCGTGTGTGGCTCATGTTCCTGCCATCATGTATTTTACACCCTGTTTTTAATGTACTTCCACCTCACTACATTAATTTAAATTACTACTGTCACTAAGTTGCTGCTTTGCCTGACCATGACTGGCACTAGCAGCACATTTCGATATATCCCGTCTCGTAGTGTCTTTGCTCGACTGCTATTACTTCCCGGGCGTTGTCTGTCGTAAGTGAGTTCCGGTCGCGAGTTCAGGCCAGCAGTCAGTTGGGCCGCGTCTGGAGTGCAGCCCGGACCTGCCAGTCGAGAGTTGCGATGCGGCACTGGTGCAGTAGGGTCGGAGCAGCGGTGAGGTCGGCGTCGACATGGCTCGCCTGACCATTGCTGCCACGCATCACTTGAGCCGGGCCACGGTCTCGGTGGATCAGTCAGTCATCCTAACAGACAACGCATTTTGGCTCGCCGATTGTTCGTGAGTCAGCTGTGTGTGTGTCCATCGACTCCTGATTTGTCATCGTGTGTGCTTACTTACTGTTGGGTATCATTCAGGTCTTCATGCAAGTGTTTGTCAGGTTGTGTGTGTAGTTGGCGTTATTTCCACTGACGACTATTTTAGATGTTGTCGGCATTCTGAGAGGAGTCGGTCGGTTGCTGAGGACTAGGGAAGTTATCTCAGAGCGGTGCAATCGGTTGGATCTGCTGCGCATCCCTTAGCAGTGTCGAAGCATGTGTGGAGCTGTCCCATCGCTACAAGCTTCGTGGTTCACTGACCGAGGATGTTAAAGTTGAGTAGGGGTTTCAACTATCCAAGCCACACCCATTCATGTTGTGTGGTTCATTTTGGTGGTTCGCTGTTGGGGAGGTTTCCCTGTGAGCAACACCGAGTGTTTCTATTGGTGAAATTTAGTCACCATGTGGTGCAATTAACTATATTGGTTGACTACAATTTGAGAGCACCAGCGGAATTTTCTGCCTTGTGACCGTTAGTATTCTGGTTACTTGCCCTTTCCACTGACGTAAATTCACACAGTGTTCCTTTTGGGTGAAGTTAACTACATTACCGTATTTCAAATTCAAGTGTACCAGCAAAATTTTCTGCCTTGTGACCGTTAGTGTTCCGGTTACCTGTCCTGGCCACTAACATAATTTTAGGCAGCGTCCTTTCCTCATCTGTTGTTGCTGTGTGTAGTTTTGACAGCTAATACATATTTCACTGTGGACAATCACGTTCGTAACCTTTTGTGTTTGAGTTCTCATGTACTGATTGGTGGCAAGGAATTCGTTGTGTCGGTCAGTCCGAGGCAGTCCCCTGGTTGAGTTCCATTGGATCAAGTGTAGTTGGGCTCACCACCTGTCTCACCTAAGTGAACAAGGGCAGACCGACCTCCGAGGAGGTTTCTCAGTGCCGTTTTCTTTATTGTGCTTCTCACCAGTGTTTAATTGTCTATTTACAATATTTCATAGCCAATTATTTAAAAATTCTTGTTTTTAGTGGACTTCGTGTATTTTTGAATTTTGAAAACCAATTGTGGGCTTTAAGCCGTTTAAAACCTTATTATTGAGATTACCCTTTAAGCAAAAACATTGCAGCCTTTTCTGCCTTAAAGGATTATGGTAAAATATTTTAAAAATTTCAAATTTAATTGTGGCTCTTACCCACTTGTATTGCACCTTGCATATGTTTGTTCTATCTACTTTTGCCTTGAGGCTTTCCAGCTTAACTGTGATACCATATATATTTTAATTATTTCATTTGCTATTTTAACTGCATTTTCATTTTATTGACTTTAAAGATTTCTTGTTTGGGGGCCCTCAGCCATAAAATAATTGCCCTTTTGAAACTCATAGTTCTGAATATTTGGCTATGTGCTGTTTTGGTTTAATGGTGCTATTAAATTACAATAAATTACAATTTTGAGTGAACCCTACCCACACCTTATTTGGCCCTTTCCACAATCCTAATCACCTGTTCTGCCCTGCGGGTTTAGTGGGCGTCTCATTAACATTCAGCGCCATGTGGCATCTGTTTGCCGACTTTCGTACTTCTTCGTCTCAAAGTCTCTCTCTCTCTCTCTCTCTCTCTCTCTCTCTCTCTCTCTCTCTCTCTCTCTCTCTCCCCCCCTCTCTCTCTCTCTCTCCCTATCTCTCTCTCTGTCTTTTTTTTCCTTTATTGAGTTTCAATTCCACATTAAGTAGGCAGGCTGGCAGTAGTTTAGTATTCCGCTGTTCAGCCTACAGAATTTTTAAAAGATGATAATAAGATAATAAGTAATAAAAGCAGGTGATAAGAATGGTGACTTCTAAAGTGTAAAATGGCGGAAAATTGTGGAAGTTAAAATATGAAACAAGAGTTGGCGATGCTAAGTATGACACACCTAAGCAGACAGGTACAATAGTAGACAGACAATTAAGAAACACGGCGACAGTCTGGTTTCTGTTCGCAAGAGATAAAAAAAATCACACACAGCGACAGTATGGTTTCTGTAAAAAGTTGGCATGGAGATGACACACCACAGCCTAAAACAAATGTGTGTGTGTGTGTGGGGGGGGGGGGGGGGGGAAAGGGGGAAGGACCCTGATATATAAGGGGAAAAAAGAGTGGAGGAGAGGAAAAACCAAAGGGAGGGAAAGAACCAACGGAGAGAGAGGAGTCATAACAGAGGCCAGGGCAGACGCGAGACTGAGTGGGTAAAGGCAGAGAAGGGGAATGCAAAAGTATTCAGCAGACAGAAGGGTGTCAAAGAGAGGGTAGGTGGGGAAGTGGGAAAAACAGGATGGGAGGAGGGGGCAAGACGGAGCCTGGGGAAAGAACAAAAGTAGGGACGGGGAGGTGAGGATCATAGTTGATAAGAGGGATAAATGGAGGGAGAGAGGGCATTATCTAGGAGAGGGAGCTGTCGAATGCCACCTTGTGAAAGGAGATGAATGGTGTAGAGGTGGGAGAGAATGGTGAAAGCACGGCAATGGGTGTGGGTTGGAGAGGAGAGGTGCAACCAGGGAATGGGGGGAGGTGTAGAGGACATGGATATGTTTGAGGTAAAGGAGCAGATGAAAGAAAAGAATCAAGTCATAGAGGATCTGTGTGTGGCATTGGTATTGTGGGGTAGGACAGTTTCCAGTAAGGCAGTGGAAAGCAGACCAGTACTTTGAAGAGATTATTGGGAGAGTAGCATTGAGTTGTGTGCATGTCTGTCTCCAGGCTCAGCATTCCTTTGGACTAAGATTGTTCCGGATGTGTCATTGTGATTGCCGGTGGTGAGTGAGTGTGTCTCAGTCACGGGTGTGGAGGACGGATTGGTATAGTTGAAAGGATTCACGAATGAGGACGGTACGCGGGCAAGGGCTGGGTGGTGATGGTGTATGGCTTTTGTATCGATATGGGCAGCTACGGCATTCATCAAGGTCTGGTGGAGGAAGGTAGCAGATTGGGAGATGATGTTCGGATATTGGAGGGTAGGGTTGTGGCATTTGGCCTGGGTGTATATCGAGTCTCGTTAGGCATTCCGGTTGTTGGGGGAGTAATCGTGGACAAGATTAGGAGGAACATCAGGATGAGGAAAGGGGCGTGGATAGCGACCCTCAAAGATGCTGAGAAGGATGGGGGTGTAGTCGCTACCAATGATGTCAAGGCTTTCGGCGGTGATTGCCCAAGGAGGTTGGGTGATGCCAAAATCATGTGAGGAGTGGTATTGGATTCAGGTTAGGTGTGTTGTGTGAGGGAAACCTGGTCTCCCTGGAGGCTGGTGATAAACCAATGCCACCACTGGAGGTCAGCAGGAGGACAGCTGTGGATACTGACGTCTGCAGCAATCTCATATGTGAAGAAGGTGCGTTAGATGTGGGCCAGGAAATCGTACAGTAAGGGGGTGCAAACTCAGATGTAGATGGTGGCACATGTGATGGTAAGGGTGGGGAGAAGAGGCTGAGGGTGAGATTCTCAGAGAGATTGTTGAGAAGAGGTTGAGCCAAAGAGGGAGGTGTTTAAGGTGGCAACCCTACTACACATTAGTCTGTGGAGATGGAAAGACGAGGTTGGAGGAAGGTTTCATTGAGTGTGAAGGCATCCACACGGTGTTGATTTAGGGTATGCAGGAGTATTCTGGTAAATGATACTGTAATGTTGTTGTGCCACTGTGGAGGAGATTTAGAAGAGGGTGGTGAGGGAGGTGAAGGAGAAGTGGGCCTGCTTGTGGGAGTAGTAGGTGGCATAGGTGGTGAAGTGAAAGATAGAACAGGCAGCGAGGGCAGTTTGGGATATGGTGTGGGGGCATTGGAAAGGGTGGATTTTTTGTAGGACTATGGTGATAAAGTGGATGATGTCCTCTGCAGTAGGAGGACGGCAGAGGGAGTTGTTGGGATGGATGTAATCATCTAGTGGATGGACAGGGACGGTGAGCTCTGGGGTGATGGGAGGAGGCTCTGCTTTACATTTATATGAGTAGGTAGAATGTGATTTGTTACAGGTACTCGTATTACAGGAGGGGGAAGCGGCAAGGTGGGGGCAGTTCTTGAGGAAGTGTGAATCTTTGCAATGGGGACAGGTTGGGGGCTCTTACAATCGGCAATGACATGCACATTATATTTAAGACATCATTGGCAGTGGTAGGATTAAAGGGGGAAACCGGAGGGGTCAACTTTAAGGCATCTATTAAAGATTAGGGCTTCCTCTGTAAGGAGACGGTCAATGGAAAAGAAGGATTCAGTGAAGATTATTATAAGGCATGTCGCCTCGGCATCATTAAAGGTGCGACAGGCCAAGCATATTTCAAAGTCAGTGTGGGAATTGAGTTCCACCAACACCTCAGCCTCCATGACCACGGGGCTAAGCTTCATGATCACAGAGGTGAAGGTCGGCAGATATCGGGGAGGCTGAAGCTGTCGGGGAGAGGAGAGGGCGTGGTAGGGGGTAAGGGTGGCTCGTGGGCCAAAGTGGACCCATAGGATTTTTGAGAGGAGATCAATGTGGAAGGATGCATGGGGGCAGAGTCCTTGCGAGGAATGGGAAGGGAGATAGGGGCAGTGGGGAGGTATTAACAGATGACAAGGGTGAGGCTGCAGGTGTCAGGGACTTGAGGGTCAGGATTTGAGAGGATGAAGGAGTGGGGTAAAGGAGGTGTAGGAGTGAGGGATGGGGTTGTGTCCATGGGGATGGGTGGGTCACGGGGATCAGTGGTTTTCTTTGTGGATAGGGTGGGGGCAGGGTCAACATTAGGGCATTTGGTAGGTTTCTTGGATAGGACAGGTTGAGAAGGACGCTGTGGGGTGGGTTCGAGGGTTAGGTGTCGGTGGAAAGTTCCTCCCTAAGTGTCAGGTGATGGAGGGGGTGGGGATGTGGGTGTGGCAGAGATTGTGGCACGGCATACTGAGATTTGTGCTGGCTGGGAGCCTGATGTAGGTGGTGCAGAGAGTGGTGGGAAGTCCGGAGATGATGATGGGGTGGCAGCTACAGGTGAGGAAGATTCGGGGAAATGATGGGTGTAAACAGCACAGGAGTAGGATGAACAGGGAGGGAAGGGGTAATGGTGATGGGACCTGATGAAGAACTCCATGTGATGGTGGTCGGAGCAGTGGAAGAGGAGGTGAAAATGATGGAGGTGGTAGGGTGGGCCATGGTGGTGGTGAGCAAGTGGGGGATGAAGACGGTGACAGTGGTAATGGCGACAGCAGTGGTGACGGCAGAAGCGACGAGAAACGGTGGCGTCGGCGAAGAACTCGACAATAGTGGCAGCAGCAGCAGTGACGAGATAGCCCTCGACGACGTGGGGGGCAGCAGCAACTCCACCAGGGTGGGATGGCAGTCCTCTGCAGGCAGTGCCAGTGGTCCAGTGACTTACTCTGGGCAGCAGTTGAATGATGAGGGCAACAGGGATGGCGGCGAGGGCAGGAACTTCGTGGGGCAGAGCCCCACCAGGGCGGTGGCGGTGAGCACCGGGCAGCAACGATGAGCAGTGGGTGGCAGTGGCTGTGGCGTAATCCTGGGATGTGGAAATGAGGGAGTCCGACCCTCGAGATTTCTCTCAACCTCTTGTCTAGTTGCGATTTCAGTGACAAGCTGCAAGTAGAAGTCGCAAGTAGCTACTAAAATCAACAGTTAACATTAGATGTCGTATGCGATATGTTATCCTCTATCCACACTTTGTTTTGAGAACCTCGTGTCTCACAGTATGGGTGTATTACATGCTTGTGTTCGAAAAAATGAACGAAGAAGCTGATTTTCTCTGAGAAAAATTTTATACTCAGTTGAGAATTGGGGCAGCCGAGTAATCTGAAGGTCGAATAAAGGTTGTGGTAGCCTTCTGTATACACCTCCCACACCCCATACGGATCCTATATGACCCGATTCCTTTCCATCTGCTCTTCTTCCTCGAACATATCTGCATCCTGTACACCTCCCACAGACTTGATCGCCCCATTCCCAGGATGTCCCTCTCCTTTTGAACCCACACCCACAGCCGTGCCTTCATCATTGTGCCCCACCTACCCTGCACCTCTACACCCTTTATCTCCTTTCCCAAGGTGGCTTCCATCACTCCCACTCCCAGATGATGCCCCATCTCCCTCCATTTATCCCTCCTTTCAACTTTGATCCTCACCTGCCCCTCCCTACTGCTATCCATTTCCCAGGCTCCCCTTCCCTCTCCCAGCCCATCCTGTTTTTCCCTCTTCCTCGGCTACACTCTTTCGAGTCCCTTCTCTCCCCTGAGTACTTTTGCTTTTCCGTCCTCTGCCTTTTCCCACACCCTCTCTTGTCCACCCTGCCCCCCCCCCCCCCCCCTATGAGTCCTCTTCATCCATTGGCTCCTCTCCCTTACTTTGCTTTTTACTCACCTCCCCTCTTCCCCTCCCCTCTAACCTAGGCTGTGGTGTGTCATTTCTATGCCAACTTTTTAGCGCAGTGTTTTAAGTGAGTGTTAAGTGTTGTGCATCTTTTCTGAAGTGTTGTGAGCAGAAACCATACAGTCGCTGTGTGTGATTTTTTTATCTCTTGCGAACAGAAACCAGACTGTCACCGTGTTTCTTAATTGTCTGTCTACTGTTGTACTTGTCTGCTTCCCGTGTACTTAATTAGCATCACCAACTCTTTGTTTTATATTTTAACTTCCACAACTTTCCGCCATTTTACAATTTAAAAGCCACCATTTTTATTGCCTGCTTTTATTACTTATTATTATGTTTTAAAAATTCTGTAGGCTGAAGAGCAGCATACTGCTCCAGCCATGTAAGTAAAGTCCTCTGTCACATTTTTGATGCATCACTTAAGCAAGGAATAGTTCCGAAGAGGCTTCAGTATGCAGTTGTATAACCGCTGTATAAGAAGGGGGATAAGACGGATACTGCTAACTATAGGCCAATATCACTACTGACAAGCTTTTCAAACGTTTTAGAGAAACTAATGCATGCCATGATAGTTAAGCATCTCAGTGAACACAATAGCTTCAGCAAAAGTCAGTTTAGATTTCAGAAAGATTTGTCAGTGGTAGATGCAATATTTGCATTTACTGGCACACTCTTGGAATCTATCAACAAAAAACAAAGTGATTGGCATATTTTGTGACCTAACAAAAGCATTTGACTGTCTAAATCACCAAATTTTTTTACAAAAAGCTGCACATCTCGGTATAAGTGGTGCAGCAGGGAAATGGCTCAACTCATAACAGCAAATAAGGTTTTAAATGAAACGGTGAACTGGTTCAACATTAATGGTCTTATTTTAAATTACTGTAAAACAAACTACATTCAGTTCTTCAAAACATCCAAAGATGAGGAAATATTTGTAAAGATAGGTGAGCAGACAATAAACAGGGTAGATTCCTCAAAATACCTAGGCTTGCATATTGATAGCAAACTGAATTGGTCAAACCACATCATGGATCTGTGCAAAAGACTAAGTTCAGCATCATACGCATTGTTTCTTCCTATAGAAATGTGGAAACCATGAAGTCAGCATATTATGGTTACTTTCATGCAATTATATCATATGGAATTATATTTTGTGGAAATCAGCCACTGGCTAAAAAAGTACTGTGTGTACAAAAAAGAGCCATAAGGATCATGTGTGGAGTCCATCCTAGAGCCACATGCAGGAATCTTTTTAAGAAGCTTGAAATAGTTACATCCACTGCGCAATATATATATTCTCATTGATGTGCTTCATAAGGTAAGATAAATCCATCTTTAAGCTGAATAGTGCATATCACAGTCACAATACTAGAAGGAAACATGATATCCACTATGAACAGCCAAATCTAAGTATGGTGCAGAAAGGAGTCCATTTCAATGGCTGTAAGATTTTCAATGCCCTCCCTTCAAGAATTAAGTGTTTGGTAGATGATGATCTTCTATTTTAAAAAAACCTGAAGGCAGTTCCTATTGCAAGGATCATTTTATACATTAGAAGAGTTGCTGAACTACAGTGTTTAACATTTCTTGTATTGTAAATTGCAAATGTATGCCCAAATTTGTATTTGTAAAACGGAATATTTTTATTGTAAACATATATTTTGCACTGTTTATTTCTCTGTAACACTTATTATTTTGTAATCTTTATCTATCTCTAAAATGTACTTTTGTATTGGGACCTAAGTTACTGTTTACTGCTTTTTGTTTTGTTTTATGTATTACCACCAATTTTAGCCAAAAGCTTGTAAAATTGACACGTTCCATATCCTGTGATAGTGTCACAACATGGATCACCGGAACAAGAGATAAATAAATAAATAAAAATACGAAGCTGCTGCCAGCCCAACCCCTTCCAGAGGGAATCGAAACTCAATAAAAGAAAAAGAAGTTAAAATTGCATGGTGATTTTAAAACCAGATAATGGCTAAGTCTCTGATGAGTATTTTGATGCATATTTCACACATATATTGAACATAAACTACAAAAAATTCAATCTGGTGTCTACTAGGTAACTTTTACCAAACATTAAACAGCTGTATTCACAAGACTGACATTATTTCCAACAGTTTAATACACAGCTATACCTTTGTCTGCATTTTAAAATATTGCATTAATAATATTCCCAATTTCAACTTGTATCTGTAAGATCAGTGCTTTCCAATGTTTTGACGTGCACATCATCAATCTGTAAACACGCATCCTTCTGTCCTAACCTAGAGATTGGGCTACGCTACAGGTCAGTCGGTCATCACAATTAACATTCAAGGATAAACGGATCAGTATCACACTCTAGCAAGTCGTTATCATTAAATACGTGGCAGAAAATGTGGGGGAATGGAATGTGAATGGAATTTTCGTTAGTCAGTCTCAGTATGGTTCACATCTATTTATCATTCCTTTCTAATCACATAATAACTTCAGTTACGCACTGTACCAATACTCATTTTGCACACTTTATTATCAACTATGGCTCCTTTACGGTGCGAATTCTTCAAGAGTCATTTTGAATCTTCATGACTATCTCTTCTAAATGTGGATGGGTAAATAGAGCATCCAGTAGTCGCACCTGACAAAATCACGAGGATTATTAAAATTTTATATTGCTACTAATTACTAGCAATATAATTCACATTATACAACTGCTAATACTTCTGGTAATGAAAGCACTTGAGTGGGGGGAGGTTTCACAGTTTGCACAAACGATGCCCCCAGATTCATTTACAAACATAGAAACTAACCTTACTTCTGACAAAGACGATGTAAAGACGCTGTGACAACTTTTCCAGTTTTGCTGTCACTGGCATTTTGAATTATCGATAAATCAAGTGACTTACAATGAATGTAGTTCAGATACTTGTGAAGGCGCAACAACGTGGTTAGAACCCGTATTCAAAATATGAGCTCCTATGGTACTGTGTGGTAATTACCGATATGACTCTCAATATCGCACTATCAATACTTTCACACTTGTTCCATTAATTTAAACTAAAGCCACATGAAGAACATACGTGAACCGAACTTAATGCTGATTGTGTCGTTGAAACGAAATTTAATCTGCGAGCTAGCACATGTACACAGCAACTGAGCATCAAGCGTTGACAACATTAACATTACGATTATAACGATAAGGAGATAGTATACATTACGTTTATATAACTTGTAGGCATGATCATCATTAGCCATGCCTTGCAAAAATTGAATACATAATATTACTTTGCGTGTTTTGTCCAGTAGTCGTTTTTTTTTTTTTTTTTTACTTTATTGTTATTTTGACACCTGAGCAAGCAGGTAGGCCGGCAGCAGCACAATACGCTGCTCTTCAGCCGAAGAGAGTACAAGGAAATAAACAGAGAAGAGACATCACTTAAAAAAAACGGCGGGAAAAAACAGTAGACTCATGAACATAAAAACACAAGAAGCCGTTCACACTCGATGACAATCCACATTACAAACTGTTGACACGACGCACAAACACTGAAGAAGACAATATCACTGGTGAACAATGGAGTGTGACGACGAAACTGAACACTAAACACGACGGCACACACGATACACTGATGGCGACGACCTCCGGCGCGCGAATGTTCACTCAGCGTGTACGAGTCCGAGGACCTGCCAAGAGTGGAGGTGGAGGAGGAGGAAGGGGAGATGGGAGAGGGGAGAGCAGAGATGCCATGGGCAAAGGAGAGAGGGGGAGGGAGGAAGGGGGAGGGGAAGCCCGGAGGAGAGGGTAGGAGGGAGGGGGGAAAGGAAAGAGAAGGGAAGGGAAAGGGGGGGGAGGGAGGGTGCCTAAAGGAAAGGACACAGGAGGTGGGGGGGAGGATCAAAGTTGATAGGAGGGGTAGATGCAGGGGAGGAGGACATCATCAGGGAGGGGTAGCTGGTGGAAGCCACCTTGGGAGAGGGTAAGGAGGGTGGAGAGATGGAGACCAGGTGGGATGTGGGAATACAGGCGCGGCAGCGGGCGGGGGTGGGAGAGGATCGGGGACACGAGCGGGTGAGGAGGATCAAGTTTACGGGAGGTGTACAGGATCCGTATCCTTTCAAGGAAAAGGAGGAGGTGTGGGAAGGGGATGAGATCATACAGGATCCGCGTGGGGGAGGGGAGACGGATGCGATAGGCAAGGCGGAGAGCATGGCGTTCAAGGATTTGGAGGGATTTATAAAAGGTAGGGGGCGCGGAGATCCAGGCTGGATGGGCGTAACAAAGTACAGGGCGGATGAGGGATTTATAGGTATGGAGGATTGTGGAGGCGTCCAAACCCCACGTACGGCCAGAAAGGAGCTTGAGGAGACGGAGGCGGGAACGTGCCTTGGCTTGGATTGTCCGGAGATGGGGAGTCCAGGAGAGGCGACGGTCGAGGGTGACGCCAAGGTACTGAAGGGTGGGAGTGAGGGCGATAGGACGGCCATAGACGGTGAGATAGAAATCAAGGAGGCGGAAGGAAGGGGTGGTTTTGCGTACAATGATCGCCTGGGTTTTGGAGGGATTGACCTTAAGCAACCACTGGTTGCACCAAGCAGTGAAGCGGTCAAGATGGGATTGGAGAAGGCGTTGGGAGCGTTGCAGGGTGGGGGCAAGGGCAAGGAAGGCAGTGTCATCGGCAAACTGGAGAAGGTGGACGGGGGGTGACGGCGGCGGCATGTCCGCCGTGTACAAGAGGTACAGAAGGGGGGAGAGGACGGAGCCTTGGGGCACACCGGCGGAGGGGAAAAAGGTGTAGGAATCTGTGTTATGGATGGTGACATAGGAAGGACGGCGGGAGAGAAAGGAGCCGATCAGACGGACGTAGTTAATGGGAAGGGCAAAGGTTTGGAGCTTGAAGAGGAGACCGGAATGCCAGACGCAGTCATAAGCGCGTTTGTGGTCAAGGGAGAGGAAGATTGCGGAGCGACGGGAATTAAGCTGTTCGGAAAGGAGATGAGTGAGGTGAAGGAGAAGATCGTCAGAAGAGAAGGACGGCCGAAAGCCACACTGGGTGACGGGAAGGAGGCGGTGCTGGCGGAGATGCTGGTGGATGCGGCGGGTGAGGATAGATTCCAGGACCTTGCTGAATACCGAGGTAAGGCTGATAGGACGGTAAGAGGAGACGGCGGACGGCGGTTTGCCAGGTTTAAGGAACATGAGGATACGGGAGGTTTTCCACAGGTCGGGGTAGTAACCGGTGGACAGGACTACATTGTAGAGCCTGGCCAGGGTGGAGAGGAAAGAGACAGGAGCTTCACGAAGGTGACGGTAGGTGGCACGATCGTGACCAGGAGCGGTGTTGCGTTTTGTGCGGAGTGTATCAATGAGATCCTGTGTAGTGATAGGGGCATTGAGTTCCGTGTGTGTAATGTTGTCCAAGTACTGGAAACCAGGAGCGAGGGGAGGGACAGAGGTGTCAGTTCGATCGCGGATATCCGGGAAGAGGGAGTAATCGAACTGGGGATCATCGGGGATGGAGAAAACATCGGAGAGGTAGGAGGCAAAGTGATTGGCCTTACTAAGGGCGTCAGGGAAGGGGTGATCATCGTGGAGAAGAGGATAGTAGGGGGAGGGTTTAGTTCCGGTAAGGCGACGGAAGGCCGACCAGAACTTGGACGAGTTGATTGGTAGGGTTTCATTTAAACGGGTGCATGTCTGTCGCCAGTCCCGGCGTTTCTTAGCCGCGAGCAGATTACGAACGTGTCGCTGGAGTTGCCGGTGGCGTCGTAGTGTGTCCGGGTCACGCGTGCGGAGGGAGGCACGGTAGAGATGACGGGATTCACGGAGGAGGAGAACGGCCTGTGGGGGTAAGGTAGGACGGTGGGGGTGGATGGCGACAGTAGGGACATGGGCCTCCACGGCCTCAGACAAGGTCTGCTGGAGAAAGGAGGCGGCATGGGTGACATCGTCAGGGTGGTTGTAGGTGAGAGGGTGGCTATCGACCTGGGTGGAAAGGGTATCCCGGTAGGCATTCCAGTCGGCTCGGGAATAGTCGTGGACATACTTAGGGGGAGGATCAGTATGAGGGTCGGGGCGAGGGCGACGACTGTCTGAAACGGTGAGGAGGACAGGGAGATGGTCGCTACCAATAGGTTCCAGGACATCCACCGTTATGCGGCCAAGGAGGTTGGGGGAGGAGAGGATAACATCAGGAGTAGAGTTGGATTCGGGACGGGTGTGCTGGGGGATGGGAATGAGGTCGCCTTGAAGGGAGGAGAGGAACCGATGCCACCGCCGTAACTGGGCGGCGGAACGACTATGGATGTTGAGGTCGGCGGTGATCACATAGGAGGAGAAGGTACGGTCAGTGTGGGAGAGGAAGTCGAAGGGAAGAGGGGCGTTAGGGCGGACATAGATGGTGGCGCAGGTAACGGTAAGGCCAGGGAAGAAGAGACTAAGGATCAGGTGTTCGGTGGGGTCGGGAAGGAGAGGTTGGAGCCGAACGGGGATCTGGCGGTGGTGTCCAATGGCAACTCCACCACGCGCAATCGGGAGGGGATTATCGGAGCGGTGGAGGAGGTAGGGCGAAGTGTGGACTGTGTGGTGGGGTTGCAGGAAGGTTTCATTGAGGAGGAAGGCATCTACGCGGTGGGTGGCAAGGGTGTGCAGGAAGAGGTTTTTGTTGGCGGGAAAGGAGCGTATGTTGTTAAAAAGGATACGTTGCTGTCGCGCCATGACAGGGATTTAAACGAGGGTGTCAAGACAGGAGAAGGTGAAATGGGCCTGGTTGTTGGAGTAGGTGGCGTACATCTTGAGTTGGAATATGGAACGGGCGGCAAGGGAGATCTGCTGGAGGGTGTGGGGGCGCTGAAAGGGATGAACATTCTGGAGGACGATGGTAAGGAACCTGATGATGTCCTCAGCGGTGGGGGGGGGACGAAGGGAATTGCCAGGAGGGGTGGGGGCGTCCAGGGGACGGACAGGGACGGTGAGTTCAGGAGTGGTTGGAGGGGGTCGGGCTTTACACTTTTGGGAGTAGGTGGGATGGGGGAGATTGCAGGTATTGCAGGAAGGAGGGGATTGGAGATTAGGGCACTGCCTGAGGAAGTACGCTTGCCGACAATGCGGGCAGGTGGGGGCCTCGCGGCACTCTGCTGTGGGGTGTGCGTTATAGCGCAGACACCTCTGGCAGCGCAGGGATTGAGGAGGGGAACGGGAGGGGTCGACCTTGTACCGCTGGTTAAAAAGGAGGGCACCCTCCTTCAGGAGACGGTCAATGGAGGGGGCGTGCTCAGAAAAAACCCGCATAAGGCGGGTGGGGCCGGTAGCGTTATGTATGCGGCGAACCGCACGCACCTCCAAATGGGGATGCGCCTGGAGCTCCGCCAACACCTCCTCCTCCGTGATCACTGGACTAAGCCGAGTGATCACGGCGGTGAGAGTTGGCGGGCGACGCGGAGGTTGGGGTTGGCGGGAGGGAGGTGGTGAAGGAGCAGGGGTGAAAGAGGCGTGAGGGCCAAAGCGGGTGACAGGGATGCGGGAAAGGAGGTATGTGTGGAGGGTTGGGCTGGGGGAGGAGATGAGGACCGAATCACGGCGAGGAGTGAGGAGGGAGATGGGGGCACCAGGACAATGCTGGCGAAGGAAGAGGGTGAGGTTCCGGGCTTCAAGAAGAGAGGGATCAGGACGGGAGAGGAGGTAGCGGTAGGAGGAGGGGGTAGAGGAGGAGGAGGAGGGGGCAGGGACAGGCGGGGAGACATCCATGGCATCATGGGTGGGGGAAGGAGGACGAGGCGGAGCCTTTTTGGAAGCAGAGGAATCAGGGGTGCCACTGGGGCGCTTGACGGCGGTAGAGGAGGTGTGGGGGACGGGAACAACGGGAATGTGGCGGGGAGGGGCAGGTCCCGGGGCCGGAGTCAGCGCCAGAGATGGTGACGGTGAAGGTGAAGGTGAAGGCGACAGCGACGATGACGATGACGATGACGGTGGCAGTGGCGGCGGTGATGGCGAAGGTGACGGGGAGAGCTGGGCGTGGACAGTGGCCCGACGGGCCACCACCCGAGCCGGAGCTGCAGTGACAGGCTGGGGGAGTGGGGGGAAAGGATCAGAACGAGAGGAAGAAGCGGGAGAGGGGGCGACAAAGATAGAGGGTGAAGGGAGAGTGAGGAGAGGTGGGATGGAAGGAGGGGGGTGCGACTGGGCACACCAAGTTATAGTGGTGGAGGCGGCGGAAGGGGAAGTATAAACAATGGCGGTGGTGGGGCGGACATGACAGTAGACAGAAACAATAACTAACGGAACGAAGAGGAGAGGACAGAAACTGGGGACAGACAAAGACGAAGACGGATGAAGACGGCTGTAGACCAAGGTCAGGGCGGCGGCGACAGGCACCGGCTGGTGGCGGGCACCGGCGGAGGCGGCGGCGGGCACCAGCGGAAGCGACGAACAGACGGACGGACGAACAGCAGATGGCGGCGAACAGGCAGACGGACGGACAGCAGGCAGCAGCGGCGGCGGCGGCGGGGGGCGGCGGCGGCGGCGGCGGCGGCGGCGGCGGCGGCGGACAGCGAGCAGGCAGGCGGACAGACGGACGAACAGCGATAGCAGGAAGCGACGGACAGACAGACGAACAAACGAACGAACACAAACTTCGAAAACGGAGATTCCAACCAGGGAGTAGCCCAGGCCGTGGAATCGGACGCCTTCGAAAGAGGGGCTCCAACCCTCTGATGACCAGTAGTCAAAAATGGTTGAATATGTAGAACATTGTACCACAAATATTGCTAGGTGTGAAGTATTCACTTCATAATTAATTGGAATATACATGCATTTATAGCAGCAGAATAAAAACAATTACAGCGAGGGACTTCTTTATTACATGCATCATCTGCCTGCAGAACCTATAATTGCAAACTGAAATGAAATATGAAGAATTTACATCATTTGGACTGAAGCTCCGAACCGCAATGTTGCTAGATGTTACCGACAGATGGCGCCCTAATACGCTGAGTGAGAAAGTGTTGCGGGTCTCTCACTCGCTTTGCTAACAGCACTCAGCAGTCGGCAGTTACCGAATATTTGTAGCCACACCAGTCTTATACATTGCTTGTTTAAAATGGGAGATGTGATGCATTTTGAAAAGATTTATGAACATTTTACACCCGTGTTGTACTACTATTTGCATTTGACACATTTTACTGTAGTATAAAAACACCTATAAAATGCCGAGAAATTAAAAAATTCGTTTATATTATTCGTATTACATTTGCATATCTGTTATAGCTTTCATGTCTTGTTACAATTCCACGTGTCCTGTAACAATCAGCGCACGCAAGTAATCAAATAATGAAAGCGTATTGCTTGAACTAGATTTCTTACTATAGATAGAGACGGTCTGTTTTGTTGGTTCAGTAATATGCCTTACATTTTAGTATCATTCCAGCAAGTTTTCGCGATCAAATGTGACGATTCATCGCATATTAGTTCAAGCTAAAATACTGTATGTGATGTGGCTTCTTTTCTCTGATCCCCAAATTCCCGTTTTTTGTCCCTCTTTATCAAGATTTGATTCCCCTCAAAGGGGGAGGCGGGCTGGCAGCAGCGTAATATGCCGCTCTGCAGCCTACAAAATAGTTTAAAAACTTAATGAGTGAAGAATAAACGATATAACCAGGAGCTAAAACGGTGACGGGTTAAAACCGTAATAGGGCGTAAAGTTGCGTAACTTAAAATAAAAATAAAATAAAAAACCAAAGGGTCAGCGATGCTGATTAAAATACATAGTAATTAGACAGGCACATTTAAAGAAACATGGCGACAGTTTGGTTTCTGTTCGCAAAAACACACCCAGTGACAGGATGGGGTCTGTTCACAACACGTAAAAACAGGATGCACAATGCTGTCACATCACTGAAACACCGCACTATCAAGTAGACAAGAAAGCAGATGGTGGAGTGGGTGGGGGGGGGGGGGGGGCAGGCAGACAGCAGAGTGGGTAAAGGGGGAAAGGAGAGGAAAAGCAAAAGGGGGGAGCCGATGGAGGAAGAGGACACAGAAAAAATGGGGGCAGGGCGAAGGCGACAAGGAGTGGGGAAGGCAGTGGAGGGAAAAGCAAAAGGGTTTGAGGGCCGAGAAAAGGAATCAAAAAGAGGGTGGGTGGGAGAGAATAAACAGGATAGAAGGGGGAATGGGAGCTCGGGAAAAGGACAGAGGGAGGAATGGGGAAGTGAGGATCAGAGTTGACTGGGATAAATGGAGGGAGAGAGGGCATCATCTGGGAGGCAAGGTTGACAAGCCACCTTGGGAAAGTAGATGAAGGGTGTAGAGGTGGAGGGTAAGAGGGACACAACACTGAAGGCAAGGTAGCGAGCGGGCATCAGAAAGGAGTGGAGCAGTGAGGGAGGTGGGGGGGGGGATCAAGTCGGCCAGAGGTTTAAAGGACTCAGATATGCTCGAGGAAAAGGAACTGATTGGGGATAGGAATCAGGTCATAGAGGATCTACTGGGGTAAAGGAGGTATATACGAAAGGCAAGGTGGACTGCATGGCACTCAAGGATCCGGAGGGACATATAAAATTTGGGGGGGGGGGGGGGGGTGCGCAGATATCCAGGTGGGACTGGCATAACAGAAAATGGGCCAGAACAAGGATTTGTAGGTGTGTAAAATGGTAGAGAGAGGCAACCCCAACTTCTGGCCAGAGAGGAGTTTAAGGAGATGGAGACGATTGTGGGCTCTGGATTGGATAAAGCAGAGATGAGGGATCAAGGTGAGGTGATGGTCAATGGTGAGTCCATGGTAGGTGAGTGTGGGGGAGAGGCAAACAAGATGGGCGCAGATGCTAAGAGAAAAATGAAGGAGCCAGAAGGAGCTAGTGGTACAATCTACGATGATTGCCTGGGTCTTGGAAGAATTGATTCTGAGGACCCACTGGTTACACCATGTGGCAAAAAGGTTAAGGTGATTCTGGAGAAGGCATTCATTCCATTGCAGTGTAGAAGGGAGGGCAAGGAAGGCGGTGTTATCGGCATATGCACGAGGTGGACTGGAGGGGTGGGTTGGGGCATATCTACTGTGTACAGGAGGTAGAGGAGGGGGGGTGTTGGGGGAGGGGAACCTAGTCTGCATGGAGGGTGGTGATAAACCAATGCCACTGCTGGGGTTCAGCAGGAGCACGGCTGTAGACATTGAGGTCTGCAACAATCACACAGGTGGAGAAGGTGTAGTCATTGTGGGCCAGGATATTATATGGGATGGGGGTATGAGGGCGGATGTAGATGGTGGCAAATGTGATGGTAATGGTGGGTGAGATGCTCAGCTGAGAAGAGTTTGGAGCCAAACAGGGAAGTGCTTGAGGTGAGGAAGGTTTCATTTAGGATGAAGTGATGCACATTGCATCGATTGAGGGTGTGGAGGAAGAGGAGTTTATGTGTGGTCAGGGGGCAGATATTATGGTAAACGATACTGTAATGTTGTCACACAATGGTAGGGGAGATTTAGACGAGGGTAGTCAGAGAGGTGATGGTGAAGTGGGACTGGTTGTGAGAGTAGGTGCCATAGGTCGTGAGGTGGAAGACAGAATGGGCAGCGAGGATGATTTGGGAAAGGGTGTGGGGGCGCTGGAAGGCATGGATGTTTTGGGAGACAATGGTGACAAAGCGGATGATGTCTTCTGCAGTAGGAGGAGGGCGGAGCGAGTTGTTGGGGTGGATGGGGTCGTCAACGGGGCAGACAGGGATGGTGAGCTCTGAGATGACGGGAGGAGGTTTTACTTTACATTTAGAGGAGTAGGTAGGATGGGGTTCATTACAGGTGTTACAGGAGGGGAGAGAGGGGATGTTGGAGTTCTTCGAGTAGTGGGAATCTTTGCAGTGGTGACAGGGAGAGGGGATTTTGCAGGCAGCAGCGACATGGTCATTGTACTTAAGGCAGCGTTAGCAGAGGTAGGATTGGAGAGGGAATGGGAGGGGTCAACTTTGTGACATATAATGTAGATGAGGGCTCCCTCTGTAAGGAGGCGGTCAATAGAGGAGGATTCTGTAAATAGGTGCATAAGGTAAATCTGACTGGGATCATGAAAGATGTGACAGGCTGAGTGGAATTCAGTGTCGGGATGGGAAGTTAGTTCTGCCAACACCTCAGCCTCCATGATCACGAGGCTAAGCTTCATGATTATGGCGGTGAAGGTCAGCGGATGTTGGGGAGTTTGAGGCTGAAGGGAGACAACTGGGTGTGGCAGGGGGTAAGGGTTGCTCATGGGCCAAATTGGATACGTGGGATTTTGGAGAGGAGATCGATGTGGAAGGAAGCATTGAGGGATTTAATAAGAATCGAGTGTTTTCAAGGAATGAGAATGGAGATGGGGGCATTTGGGAAGTATTTACATATTGCAAGGATGAGGGTGTGGGTGTCGAGGAATTGAGGATCAAGATTGCAGAGGACGATGGTGTGGAAGGAAAGGTTCGTCAGGGATGGGGCCAGAGTCGCGTGCATGGGGGTGGGTGGGTCGCAGTGATCAGGGGTTTTCTTTGTGGATAAGGTGGGTACAGGGTCAACATTAGCGCATTTAGTAGGTTTCTTGGACAGGACAGGTTAGGAAGGGGCAGAGGGATCAGTTGCAGGGGAAGGTGGCGGGGAGCAAGTCCTCACTGAGGGGCAGGTGATGCAGGGGTCGATGGCACAGGCGTCGCGGAGACTGTGGCACTGTGGGTGGATATCCGTGCTGGCTGGGAACCTGTCATAGATGATGCAGTGAGTGGTGGGAAGTCTGAAGTTGGCGATGGGGCGACAGCTAAAGGTGAGGGAGAGTCGTGGGAAGTGACAGCCAAAAACGGCACAGGAGTCGGGGGGACGGAGGGAAGGGAGGACAGTGATGGAGTCTGTGGATGAGTTCCATGTTATGGTGGTTGGAGCAGCTTAGGGGGAGGTGAAATGATGGAGTTTGAGCCATGGGGGGTGAAGATGGTGACGGCGATTGCAGCAGGGACGAGAAACAGCAGTGGCAGCAAGGACAGTGGTGGTGGCAAAGGACTGCAGCAATGGTGGCAGGAGCAGCGGCGGTGGTGACAAGAGTGACAAGGGGGGGGGGGGGACAGTGATGAATCTAACAGGCAGTGAAGGTGGTCCAGCAAATCCCTCCAGGCAGCGGCTGGACAACAATGGCAAAAGTGGTAGCCCAGTATCCTCGGCTGGGGCGCAGTGCCGGTGTCAGCAGCAATCACCGGGTGGTGGTGGTTGACGGACGGACAGACGGACGGCGGCGGCAGCAGTAACTGCCAGCACATGGACAGTGGCAGCAGCCGGGGCAGGGGGCTCTTCCAAATGCTTTTCCCCCCACAAGTGTAGCCCTGGCAGCATAATCTTCTCACTCGGACTTGAGGGGATCGATCCTCAAGAATCCGTATTTCTGTTGGGCAGACTGTTACTTACAGCATCTATCACTTTGGGAGAGCTGAGGAACATAGTGTCAAAAGCACATCACTTTGGTTTAGCAAACATGAAATTTTCCAAAATACATCACAGCTCCGATTTTTACATGAACAATGTATAAGACTCGCGAGGCTACAAATATTCTGGTACTACCAGTTGACAAGTGCTGTAAGCAAAGAGAAGGAGAGAGCCACCACACTTCCTCAGCCAGCATGTCAGGCTGCCATCTGTTGGTTCTGGGGCTTCACACTAAACAATTCGATTTCAGTTTGCAACTAGTTGGAAGTAATAAACACCTCCTTTGCTCCAACTATTTTTTCTCTGCTGCTATAAACGCATATATCTTCCAATTATTTATGACGATAATACTTCACAGCTAGCAATATTTGTGGTAGTCTTCTATATATACGACTACTTATCACATTTCCTTTCAACTCCGAATGGCCCAGATTCGAGGGTTGGATCCCCCCAAGTCCAAGTCGAAGAATTATGTTGCCTGGGCTACACTCAGGGTGTAATCGTCACTTTAAAGAGCCCCCAGCCTTTGCCATCTGTCTGTCTGCCTGCCCTGCCATCCTTTTGTCTGTCTGCTCACCGTTGCTGCTGCTCACCGCCCGGTGCTCGCCACTGCCACCACCAACGCCACCACCACCTGGTCGTCGCCAAGATCACCTCCAGGTGCTCACTGCATCCCAGTGCTTGCCACCACCACCACCATCGCCGTCGCCGCCTGGTGCTCGCTGTCGCCACTGCCACCCAGTGCATGCCATTGCCGCTGCCATCCAGTGCCCAACATTGCCACCACTACCCAGTGCCTGTTGTCACCGATGCTATCCAGTGCTTTCCAGCGCCACACCTCCCAGTGACCGCTCTCACCACCGCCACCTGGTGCTCGCTGCTGCCGCCTGATGCTCGCCACCTGCATCATCGCCCGTTGCTCATCGCTGCAGCCACTGCCGCCAATGCTGCCCCCCGGTGTTCGCCAGTTCCCAGTGCTCGCCGCCGTCGGCCCTTGCTTTAGTTCCTTTCCCTCTTCGGCAACTCCTGTCACCAGTGGACACAGCATTCAACAATTGATGCCCTGACTACCACCATCATCTACACCTCCCCTTCCCTTGCACTCACTGTGCCCTCGTGGAGTGCTTCCTCTGAGCTTAACCCATCTACTCCACCTCCTCTCCTCACCGACTCCTCCCCTTCCATCTCCTCCTCATCCCTGTATTCCCACCTCTATGTTGCTCCTTCCCCTACTCCTTCCCCTGCTCCTATTCCTGTTCCTGCTCCTGTCCCTTCTCTTGGCCCCCAACTACTTTCGCCCGACAAGATGACCTTTCCCCCCTTCCCGCCTGCCCCACTACAACTCTTCCTACTTCACCTGCCTGAGGCAATGCCTGCCACGCCACAGTTGCCAACACAGAGAGCCCCACTTCCATTCCTAGCGCCGCCGCCTCGCAAGTGGCGCCTGCCTCCCACCACCTCCTCATCCACTCAGTCCCTCACCCCCCTCCTCCCGGGCCACACCCACAAAAAAACTCCCAAGCGCACTAATGGCGACATCATCTCTAACCCCTCCTCCAAAAGAACACTGCCTGCCCCACTTCCCTCTGATCCCGCCATGGATACTACCCCTTCACCCATTTCCGCAGCCCCAACCCTGTACACTTTCATCGTTGCCAACCCTGATCCGAAATTCATAGATGTCCACGCCTTCACTCTTGAAATCCTAAAATACATCCCCAGTGCCCCATTACCCAACTTATCCCTGGCATAGACTCTGTTCTCATCAAGTACTCCTCTCCCTCTTTCCATACTCATCTCCTCTGGCGCCTTCCCCATATCATCTTGGCTCCCCATGCGTCTCTCATCCTTCTCCTTACATCCTCCTCTCCTCATCAGCTCCAAAGCCCTCATTGTCCGCCAACCCCCACCACCGTCGTCACCAAACTCAGCCCTGTGATCACGGAGGCGGAGGTGTTGGTGGAGCTGAATGGCCATCCTGGCATGGAAATCAGCTCGTCCCGCCATATTTCCAACTCCTCTGGCCCTTCCTTCCTCATGCATACCTTTACTGAGTCCGTCTCCTCCATCAATTACCTCCTCATCCAGGGATCCCTGATTTTCGACTGCAGCCACCCTTTTGACCAATCCCATTCCTCTCATCAATCCTACTGCTATGAATGCCGTCTCCTGTACAACAACAACCGCACCCAAAACTGCAAGAAGCCTCCCACCTGCCCCACTGTAAAGCCTCCCACTTCCTTAAACAGTGTCCTAATCTCGCCTCTCTCCCTGTCTGCAACACCTGCAATGAACCCCACCCCATCTACTCCTCCAAATGCAAAGCCAAATCCTCTCCAGCCAACCCTGAGCTCACTGTCCCCATTCACCCCACTGACCAGCACACCCACCCAACAATTCCCTCTGTCCTCCCCTTATGGCTGAAGACGTCATATGGTTCCTGACCATTGTCCTGCAGAACTTCCACCCCTTCCAACACCCCCACACCCTCCAGCAGATTTCCCTTTCTGCCGGCTCTGTTTTCCATTTAAATACCTGTGCCACCTACTGCCACAACCAGGCCCATTTTACCTTCACCTACCTAGACACCATTGTTTAAGCCCCTCTCTCCTTGTCCCACTTCCTTCCCCACTCCCACCTCCTGGGATGTCAACTGTATCGTCTGCTCTACCTAAACATCCACTCCCTCCCTGCCAACAAATACCTCTTCATGCATACCCTATCCCAGCACCAGGTCGACTCCTTCATCCTTAATGAAACCTTCCTCCAACCTCACCATGTTGTCCACACCTCTCCCTATCTCCGTCATTGCACTGACAATCCCTACCCCTCGCCTGAGGCAGGGTCGCTATTGGCCACCTCAAGCATTTCCCTTCCCGGCCACATCCCCTTCTCAATGACCTGACTGACGACCTTCTCATCATCTTTTTTCCCTCCCTCACAATCACCTGCGCCACTATCTATGTTCATCCCACAGCTCCTCTCCCCTACAACTTCATTTCCCAAGTTGACCGTACCTTCTCCAACTATGTGATCACTACTGACCTCAACATTCACAGCCGTGACCCTGCCACCCTTTAGCAGTGGCATCAGTAGCTTGCCATCCTTCCTGGTGATCTCGTTCCTCTCCCACAACACACGCATTCTGAAAGTAACCCTACCCTGGGTGTTATCCTCGCTTCCCCCAACCTCTTTGGTCATAGCATGGTGGATGTCCTCGATCTTATTGGCAGTGACCACCTCCTCATCCTTCTCACCCTCTCCTCTGCCCATTGACCCCTGCAGCCTCCTGCGCACCTGCCTCTCCAAAGTCCATCCACCTCTTCCCTGACAACCTCAGTAAAGCTAACCATTTAGCTTCCCACCTATCCAAGGTCTTCTACATTCTTGACGATCCCCATTTTGATTAATCCCTCTCCTCACCATCCTTGCCAGCACTCATACCTCTGTCCTGCCACTTACCCCTAGTTTTCAGTATTTGGATCAATTACCCCCTCTGACATCAACACTCCCATCACCGCACACATAACCACACTGATCCAGCTACTTTACCTTACCCATCAACCCAACATTACTCCCGCTACTTTGCTATCTTTGTTTTCATTGACCTCCAGAATGCTTACGACCGTGTCTGGCATCTTATGTTCCCCTTCAAACCCCAGACCTATGATCTCCCCATCAATTTCGTCCATTTCATTGCTTCCTTCTCCTCCCGTCATCCCTCTTATGTCACTATCCACAATTCCAACTCCCATACTTTCTATCCCTCTGCTGGCGTGCCCCAAGGCACCATCCTTTCCCCTTTCCTCTGTCTCCTCCTCGCCTTCCATATCCACCTTCTGTCACCCACACACATACTCTATGACCTCACCACCTTCCCACACCTTCTCCTTTTCCTTGAACATATCCGCATCCTGTATATCGTTTGCCAATTCGATGCCCCCCACTCCCTGGTGTCCCCCTTCCTCTCCATCCCCAGCCTGTTGCTGCACCTTTACTATTGTGCCCCGCCCTCTCTTCATCTTCACACCCTCCATCTCCTACCCGAATGCAACTTTGAGCACCTACCCCTCCCAGATGATGAGCTTTGAACTGACATCTACCCCACCTACCAACTCTACCCCAACCTTCCTCCCCTATTCCTCAGGGCTCCCTCTTCCCTCCCCTCCCCTTCCCCTGAGCAGTTTTCCACCTCCCCCACCACCTCCCTCTCCCATGCCCTCCCCCCCTTCTGTGTCTCTGTGCTCCCTCCTGCATTATCTTCCCTCTTCATTTGCCACACCACCCATCTCCTGCCTCTTGGTGCACCTCCTGCCCACCCTGTTCTTCCTCTTTCTCCAGCCAACCCAGCCCCCCCCCCCCCACCACACCTTCCTCCCCTCTTTTTCCCTCCTCTCCAGCTTCTAGTCCCACAGCAGTCCCTACCAGTGGTTTTTATTCTTCATAAGTGCTCCATCGTTTCCAGTGGTTTTTTTTTGTGTGTTCTACACTAAGTGATTTTAATCATGTGGCTGACTTTTAACTTGTGTTTGCCTCCAGTGTTTTTAAGTGCACTTTGAATTTCCACCTATGTTCTTTTAAATTTATGTTGACTTTTTAACTGTCTCCCAGTACATGCCCCTGTATTAGTATATATTTTACCTCCCATGTTTTTTATGTCCCCCTTCTTCTCCCCCTTCTTACGCAAGAGTCTTCATTTCTGTATTTATTGTAAAGCCATTTGGCAGAAGAGCAGTGGACTGTACCACTGCCAGCCCTCTCCTGCCCATATGGGGCAAGGGACTGAAATTACAATAAAAAAATGTTAAAAAACTTCATATGGCATTCCAGTATTCTCTTTAAACTCCTAACTTACACCACAGATATGCCCAAGCCAGCCCAACTTGTCCACCTCCTCCAATATGCTGATGACATCGTCTTCCTGGCTCTCTATCTTAACCTTTAATGGTCCCAACACACCCTCCAAGTGCAACTTGACGATTTCACCACTTAGTGAAACCAGTGTTTCCTTTGTATCGACCCCTCCAAAACCCTTGAAATCCGTAAACACATCCCCAGTGCTGCCATCACCCAGCTTATCCCCTGCAAAGAGTCTGTCCTCATCACATCTCCCTCTCCCTCTGTGACATGCCAGGGTGAAGAAGAGTTTGTACCTCTTTAATTCTGGCGAATTTTGCATCAGAACTGGACACACACTCAACCCCCTCCTTACCTACCACCTAATCGATTATGTGCACAACAGTAAAGACAGGAACTGATAGTGGACCCTGCTAGTTGGTAAAGTAAGAAGTGTACACTCACAATAATTTAATAAAAATCATTATCTACTCAGTAAAGAAAATGGGAATTTTATCATAACGGATGACAGGAAATGGGATTCTACATCTGTCTATAAAATGGTATGTGGATTAAATATTACAATGTGATTTATTATAAATCAGAACACAAAGGTACTTGATTGTCAATACAAACTGTACACTAAAGGTTAGGTCATACTGAACTATTATGAGAATAAGAGTTGGCTCGAGAACAAAGGGCCCCTACTCTCTGTAATGTAATAGATTGACAATAATGACTAGAGGTCCTAATGAATCAAATATTACTTCCCCGACTATGTTGCAGTATCGCGATTAGCAGTGAGAGCTCAAATGGGATCACATGGGGAAACAAGCAAGGTGGACTTGTAGCAAATCAGGCGCACGTGCTGTTGAGGACTTCAGTATAAAATTGATAGGTCCTACAATGCCAGAGCAGCAAAATACTTTACCAGTCCTGAAATCTGCAACATGTCATTGGTATGCAGTGTTCTGATGATGTAGGCACTGACTTCTGCTGTGCAATAACTCTGTTTCAAATCCTGGCCTCAAACGCTGTCCGTGAATTCTAAGTTCTGCTGAAAAAGTGTGACTATGTCGCAAGGCCATCTGACTCCAATGAAGATCTGATCCTAAAAGCCCTTTGCCCACACAATGCAAGTGCGAAGCCAATGTTACTCAACTCCCCACTACCCACGAAGAACTGCGAATCAGTATTCACTGCTCACTATCTCACACTATCTCAGAATATCATTCACACCAATAGCAACCATTCTGTCCAATTTTGAGCAGGGCTTTATGACATCAACTGGCCTCAGTTTAAGTTGACCAATCATGCCCCTGCTATTTAGCTTGGGACACTGAACTTGCCATTTGACCGGCTATGAAAACAGCATGCGTAGACCACCAGCGATCTGATGCCAGACAGTTGCCCCCAGCAGGGCACAGTCCACAAGTATTCTCATAATCATGAGGACAATGCAGTCAGTCAGCGCCAGCAGTCTTCATTCCAAATGTCCTGGAATGGTAAACCCATAAACTGTGGCAACATTCAGAAGGCACTCATGTCGTTTTGCCCTGCATACAACAGGTGAAACTCGGCCGAGGTCAGTCATCCCACCAGGTGGTCAAGCCCATTGATGTATGACCCTCGCAGTATTTGTGGAAGTTCAGCCTCTCACTGGAAATGCAGTGTGCCACGTCCTCCACTCCTCGCCTCGCAACGGGCCATCCAGGGAAGTAACAGAGGAAACTAAAAGCAAGACCATATACAGTTCCCAACATGCATAGCAATCAAGTGAAAAAAACTGTGAGCTCTCAGTACAAATACTCTCATTAGAATAACTTTATTCAGCCTGTTACCTCCATGCAGTGACCTAAAATATTAATAAAATTGATGAAAATGAGAGTCGACATGCAAAAAGGGCATGGAACCTCTCATTACCCTCTGGTCACTGTACATTGTTTTTAGTAGTGGTTGACTCATTTGACAGAGGTAGTGTGTTGATCACTCAAAAAGAATCTGTCGAAACAGTTTCCAAAATGTCACAACAAATTGGCAGTGAAACTGGAAATTGATGAAAAAATTAAAGGTAGAATTTGTCTTATGACTTTACCAACATCTTACTGACATTGACGAATAAGTCACACCCAACACAGATTCACCCTCAAGGAACCCATTGTCGTTCATGGACATACTCACGCAGTCATACAAATGTTGAACACGTGGCAAAAGGCCAAGTTTGAAGCTGCAGTAAAATGTTGACCTACTGGATCTGCAAGCTTCTCATTAAGGAAACATTTAGGAATTAGCTACTGGTTCCTAACTCAAACACACTTCTGCATGAGGCCAAAAAGACAAACAATATTTCTATCCTTCATGGCTGAAACATTTAACCTAACTTACACTGTTTACCAGAACAGAAAGGATGATAATTTTTCACAGTGATTGATTGACTGATAGTCCATTCACCACTAACCAGAATTGTAACTGCAGATATCCCACTCACACACACACACAAAACAAACAAAAATATTCTCGTGTACCTGTGGCATTTTGTAACTACGGGCACATACACACGAAATTTGCACACGTATTGACACCTTACAGGCATAAATGCAAGTGAGACAGAGAGATACAGTGTACAAAAAAAAAAAAAAGACAGAAATTTTGTAAGTATACCTGTCTGATCAAAAATTATGTAATGTAGTGTGCATCACAAGAAGAGCTTATTCTAAACTGACATAATGAAAGGGAACCAGGATATCTTGAACATGGATATATATATATATATATATATATATTTGGATGATGAGACTTACCAAACAAAAGTGCTGGCAGGTCGATAGACACACAAACATACACACAAAATCTAGCTTTCGCAACCAACGGTTGCCTCGTCAGGAAAGAGGGAAGGAGAAGGAAAGACAAAAGGATATGGGTTTTAAGGGAGAGGGTAAGGAGTCATTCCAATCCCGGGAGCGGAAAGACTTACCTTAGGGGGAAAAAAGGACAGGTATACACTCGCACACACACACATATCCATCCACACATACAAGACACAAGCAGACATAAATATATTTTTCCCACGTGGAATGTTTCCCTCTATTATATATATATATATAAAGAAGACTGGAAGCTGTTAAACGAACGAATATACATGTAGCTGACCTTGTATTTCCAGTTTTTAGTCTCTGAAATGAAGGGAAAAAAATCAATGCTTTCACTAGGGGCATGAATTTTACTGTGTTGACACTCTTGTCTGAGTGGGTGGGGGGGAAACCAGTTGACCAAAACATCCTTCATGCAATGAATCACTCAACACACGGACATTGCCACATTGCCGCACTCATCTGTGGCATGAGGTGGTGCCTCCTGGCGTAGAGAAAAGGACGCCTGCTGGCGGGAGTGCAACTAGTCGACTAGTAGTGTGGGCCACCAATCTAATATTTCTCAGAACCAGGCATGGATCTGGGTGTGGGTGGACAGTGACAGGAGAGCATGACACGAGTCTTGGCTGTTGACCTATTAATGGTGCTCAGCAATACCCATACTAGAGGAGCAACAATAAAAAACAAAAGTCATGAGTATATACAGCATATAAGGAGGGCAATACCAAAGATCCCACAGCCACTGCTAGAGCACTGATGGCCACCAGAAAGAGGGGGATGCTCAGGACAGAGTCCTGTATGACCCTGTTTTCTTGGATATGGGGGAATACTGACAGAAGCACCTTCTGGAACCCAGAATGTACGTGACAACAAGTTCTTGAGAAAAATTGAGAGTGGAACCTGGAGACACCACTCATGTAACGTAGTAAGGATGTGGTGATGCTATGTTATAAGCCTTCTGTAGGTCAAAAAAGACAGCAATGAGATACTGGCGACCTGCAAAGGCCATCTGGACAGTGACCTCCAGAGGAACCAAATCAGCAGTGGTACGGCCTTCGCGAAAACTGCCCTGAGATCAACCAAAAGGCCCCAATACTCAATGGGCTAACACAGCCATTTGCTCACCATTCATTCAAGGAACTTACAAAGAATGCCGGTAAGTCTCACTGGACAGTAAAAGTCGACTGTTAGGGGACTCTTACCCAGTTTCTCGTCACCGCGATGGGAACTTCTAATTGTTCCAGATCCGATTAATTGTGCAGGTGCTGGGAACAGCCCAGTGACTGCTGGACGAGAACTGTTCCTGCACAAGTTTACATAACTCATCCAAAAGTATCTCCAGTCATCCTTCCCTCTCTGTAGAGGCGTTGTTAGTCAACAGGAAACTCATAGGATGGGAGGACAGCCTACCGTTTATTTGCAGTACTATGTGGTATGATAGAAAGCATGTGTACAGGGTCTGATTCTCATTGAGGATGCAAGGACAGATCCATAGGACAGGTAGTTGGCTGTGCAAAGACAGTACACTTGGCCTCATCTAGACCAAAAAATTGCAAACAGGATACAACTCTTATGGTGAATACAACATTCAAGGAGTCATTTGATGGAGGTTGAAACAAGGATAGCAGATCGATCAATGTGGTCGATTGCTCGGAACTGCTCTCTGTAGGAGAGCAGAGAATCACAACAAACTGCAGTCCACCAACACCCAGCACGGAACTGCTTTGTGCATGCAGTCCAGCACATTATAGTGAGTTATGCGAACTCTTGCAGGAACTGTAAACGGCATCCGCCATAAGTGCATCTCAAGAGCTCTTCTCTCCGACATTTTGTGCAGCCATTATTAGAGCACGCCTTCATCCTCCGGCACCTGTTCTGCATTGGAATCCCCATTTCTGCATCGCCATTGAGCAGTACCGTGCTGTCTCTTCAGCCAGCCGCTAACAGCTTTGCCCATCTCGGTGGCATTCCGAGGGTTGTGTCTGTCCTCAGTTGATCCAGAGCTGTCCACCAGCTGTGCTGCTGCCTTACTTTCACTGCACTGAACAGGTAAGCGGCATACACCGCTGAGTCCTCTGGTGGAGGGGGGATGTTTTGTGACTGACAATTGCCTCCCTCAGGCTTATCCCTGCTGCTCAGGCCCATTTACTCCACACTGACCCCCCTGTAGCATCAGTTCTCGTCCAGCAGTTACTGGTTGTTCCCAGCACCTGCACAATTAATCAGATGTGGAACAATTAGGAGTTTCCATCTCAGTGACGAGAAACTGGGTAAGAATCCCCTAACAGTGGACATTTACTGTCCAGTGAGACTTACCTGCATTCTTTGTAAGTTCCTTGAATGAATGGTGAGCAAATGGATGCGTTGGCTCATTTAGTCTTGGGGTCATTTTGTTGATCTCAGGACAGTTTTCGCAAAGGACATTCCACTGCCGATTTGGCTCCTCTGGAGGTCACTGTCCAGATGGCCTTTGCAGGTCACCAGTATCTCATTGCTGTCTTTTTTGACCTACAGAAGGCTTATAACATGACATGGCATCACCACATCCTTACTACTTTACATGAGTGGTGTCTCCACGGTCCACTCTCAATTTTTCTCAAGAACTTGTTGTCACGTACATTCTGGGTTCCAGAAGGTGCTTCACTCATATCCAAGAAAACAGGGTCATACAGGACCCTGTCCTGAACATCCCCCTTTTTCTGGTGGCCATCAGTGCTCTAGCAGTGGCTGTGGGATCTTTGGTGTTGCCCTCCTCATATGCTGTATATACTGATGATTTTTGTTTTTTATTGTTGCTCCTCTAGTATGGGTATTGCTGAGCATCATTTATAGGTCAACTGCCAAGGCTTGTGTCATGCTCTCTTGTCACTGTCCACCCACACCCAGATCTTTGCCTAACTGAGATGCATTGCTTTTTGGGACTGGTCTTTGATCACTGGCTGATGTGGCTTCCCCACCCAACTTAATTGAAAGTCCTAGCAACACCTGAATACACTTCACTGCCTCAGTAACACTAGCTGGTGTGCAGATCGCTCTACACTTTTGCAGCTCTACAAAGCCCTGATTCTGTCCTGTCTCGACTGTAGGAGTCTTACAGTCTTGCATATAATTCAGGTTCCCCCTCAGCATTGCTGATACTGGATCCCATTCATCACTGTGTAGTCTGACTTGTGACATGAGCCTTCCAAACTAGCCTTGGGGACAGCTTACAAGTTGAGGCTGGAGTTCCTCCATTACCCATCAGGTGCCAACAACAGCTGCTGAATTACGCTATATGTATTTGCAGCTTCCCTGAACATCTCAGCTACTGAGTCCTTTTCCCTGGAAGGAATCTCCATCTCCCACAACAAGGAGAACTGAGTTTACAACTGCTGCATGCCTCCAGTGTCTCTGTTCAAACTGCAACTTCCTCCACTGTCACGTGGGGTCTGCGAGTCACCACATCTGCCCCACGGCTTGTGCCGCAACCTAAGACTTGTCTCAGAATCTCCTTTGGTCCAAAAGATTCCGCTGACCCCATGATTTTTCACCAACTGTTCCTGGCTGTCCTTGAGATGTATCCAGGTTCAGAAGCGGTAGTCACCAATGGCTCAACACCTGATGGGCTTTGCATACACACATGCATGGTGCAGTGAACTCCACTCTCTGCCAAACAGCTGCAGTGTCTTCACTGATGAATTGATGGCCAATAAACTAGTCCTTAGCCATGTTTGTTCTTGGACTGGTAAAAGTATCCTAATCTGCAGTGACTCCCTTAGTAGCCTTCAGCTAATAGACCAGTGTTACTCTCCTCATCCACTGTTTATGGCTGTCCAGCATCTCACCTCTGAGCTCCATCAAGCTGGATGGTCAGTCATTTTCACTTGGACTCCCACTCATGTTAGGATTTCGGGAAAAAGAGAGTCCCAGAACCAGACCTTTGTTTATTTATATGCCATCAATTGCTGGAAGTCTGGAACTCAGAATAGTCTGCCTTGGTCCCCCCAAACAAACTGAGGACACTTTAAGAAGTCACAGCCATGTGGCAGTCTTCCCCTGCACGCTTCTCGCAGGAAATCCACCATCCTCTGTTGACTTCGCATTGGCCACACTGAGCTGACCTGTGTGTACATTCCACTTACTTATTGACTTCTCTAATTTGGCTGTTTTGAGGCAGCCTCTTAGTCTTCCTGACACACTAGCTTTGGTGTTAGCAAATGACACCAAAGCAGCTGACCTGGTGTTACGATTTGCCCCACGAAGGTGGTTTCTATTCATCCCTGTAAGATGGGGCTTTTTGGCCTCATTGATTGCCTGAGGGATTGGTGGGGTAACTCTCTCCTGCTTCTCCCCCCAAGGTCCCCTGGGAGTTCTTGCTTGGTGGCTCAGGCTGGCCTTTACCCTTCCCACCTTTCTTTTCTCTTTATTATTTCTCATTTCTTGGTTTTAATGCCTTGTATTAACTGATCATTTTATGAATTGTCTGTGCTGTTTCTCTCTGTGCTTTTATCTTTTTATTCTTATTTATTTACTTTTTGAGCTAGTTACACTAAGGCTTTCCAGGATTTGCATTTCACCTTGTTTAACACTTAACTGATGAAAGGACTGATGATCTAGCAATTTAGTCCCTTTCACTCCAAACCACCCAGCCACATCGTGTGATGAAAATTGGTTTTGCACTAACACGGATGACCACCACTGGTGAGTATGGCGAGACCTAGACAGAACCCATTCCTCCAATGTTTAGGAGAGCCACAGCATTTAGCAGAGCCACAGCAGTGTTACACTTCGAGTGATATAGTGGGAAGCCATTGGTTCTGACTTCAGACCGAGGCTAGTAGTGACTGACAGAACTCTGATGGCACAACAGTATGTCACAGACATCCTACATCCACATGTTTCACTCTCATATAACAGTATAGTGGTGCCATTTCTCAACAGGATATGTTGATCCAGACATGGCACATGTCTCTGTAACCTGTTTTCTCAATGTTGAGGTACTTCTGTGGCCAGCAACATCCCGAGATCTGTTTGTGAAAGAACATGTATGGGACCAGCTTGGACATCAACTCCACCCCAGTGCCAGTATCCGTGTTAATGAGTACTGTTTCCCACATTTGTGTGCCATCATGCCTCAGGAGAGGATAAAACACCTGTATGACACACTTCCCAACTGTATCACTGCAGGCGTCCAGACCTGAGGGAGTGCAAATGATCCATGGAACAAGAACCCAACAAACAAATAATTTGAATTTATATACTACTGGCCATTAAAATTGCTTCACCAAGAAGAAATGCAGATGATAAATGGGTACTGATGGGACAAATGTATTATACTATAACTGACATGTGATTACATTTTTGCACAATTTGGGTGCATAGATCCTGAGAAATCACTATCCAGGACAACCACCTCTGGCCATAATAACGGCCTTGATGCACCTGGGCATTGAGTCAAACAGAGCTTGGATGGCGTGTACAGGTACAGCTGCCCATGCAGCTTCAACATGATACCACAGTTCATCAGGAGTATTGACTGGCGTATTGTGACGAGCCAGTTGCTCGGCCACCATTGACCAGACATTTCCAATTGGTGAGAGATCTGGAGAATGTGCTGGTCAGGGCAGCAGTCGAACATTTTCTGAACCCAGAACATGCGGTCGTGCATTATCCTGCTGAAATGTAGGGTTTTGCAGGGATCGAATTGAGGGTAGAGCCACGTGTCATAACACATCTGAAATGTAACGTCCACTGTTCAAAGTGCCGTCAATGCAAACAAAAGGTGACCAAGATGTGTAACCAATGGCACCCCATACCATCACGCCGGGTGATACACCAGTACGGCGAAGACGAGTACACGCTTTCAATGTGTGTTCACCAAGATGTCACCAAACACAGATGCAACCATCACGATGCTGTTAACAGAACCTGGATTCATCCAAAAAAATTACGTTTTGCCATTCGTGCTCCAAGGTTCATTGTGGAGTACACCATCGCAGGTGCTCCTGTCTGTGATGCAGCGTCAAGAGTAACCACAGCCACAGTCTCCGAGCTGCTAGTCCGTGCCACTTCAGATGTCGTTGAACTGTTTGTGCAGTTGGTTGTTGTCTTGCAAATGTCCCCATCTGTCGACTCAGGGTACAAGACGTTGCTGCACGATCTCTTACAGCTGTGCGGATAAGATACCTGTCATCTGGACTGCTAGCAATACAAGGCTGTTGGGATCCCGCACGGCATTCCGTATTACCCTCCTGAACCCACCGATTCCATATTCTGCTGACAGTCATCGGATCTTGACCAACACAAGTAGCAATGTCATGATACGATAAACCAAAATCATGACAGGCAACAATCCGACCTTTATCAAAGTCAGAAATGTGATGGTACACATTTCTCCTCCTAGCACGAGGCATCACAACAACGTTTCACCAGGCAACGCCGGCCAACTGCTGTTTGTGTATGAGAAATCGGTTGGAAACTTTCCTCGTGACAGCACATTGTAGGTGTTGCCACCAGTGCCAACCTTGTGTGAATGCTCTGAAAAGCTAATCATTTGCATATCACATCATCTTCTTCCTGTCGGTTAAATTTCACACCTGTAGCACGTCATCTTCATGGTGTAGCATTTTTAATGGTCAGTAGTGTATTATAAAATCAACTTAAAATAAACATCTGTTTTAGTGATTAGCAAAAATTTCCTGGCAGTACAGGTAGTTTTGGAGGAAATACCTATTTATGATTCCTAATCAACAAATTTCTGCTTGGTATCATTTGGGAGGAGTGGTAAGAGGAGAGTATTTCCTTCTCATCCTGTCCTGTAGGTCTCCCCTGGCCCGGGGTTATTTTCTGAACTGTACCCCTTTCCCTAAACCTCTGCAGTCCTCATCCTTCACCCCTCTTCCTTCCTCTTCAACTCTTCTGCCAGAAGAAGGAGCCACAGGCTCCGAAAACTTGTAAAAGTTAAACCCTTTTGTGTGTTTTTTTCCCCTGTAGCCAGCTGGTGAGTAGACTTTTTTATCTATCCATTTACATTACGTTATCAATAATTGATTATTTTCATTGTGACACTAAGTAGTTAGGTGCTTATTAATTACATTCATGATAGAAGTACTTCAAAGTGGTGAAGTGTTATAATTTTTAAAATAATATTCTGATTATTTTAGGAAAGAATGTTTTTTAAAGTTGAAATGGTCATTACAACTATCACTTGAGAATACTACGATAAACCAAAATCACGATTGTTAATAAATGCATTTAAATTCAGTGCAGGCAGAATTGTTGACATTTCTAAAGTTAAGAGGTTAATCACAGCAATCAGTATATTTTTCTGAAACTGTGATGATAATTTAGGTACTCTGGGTAAGTAGTATTTTTGTAAGGAACTGTTATGTTAAACTTTATTGTGGAACATGTCATACTTGCCATTATCCCTTAGCTGCTGAGATGGCTTCTTGATCAGTGTGCAGAAGTTAGAGACTATTGTTTCCTGTATACACTTCATCCAAGTCTGGTTTGCCAATACCCTTGAAACTGTATGTATTTATATGTTTTGAGAAGATTCCTTTGCAGGCTTGCAGTTTTGTGTTATTTCTGAAGCCAGAGTTTAGCTTCATTATCTGAAAGTAATGACGTAATGGCCAAAATCGTTCATTAATTTTCAGTTTTACTAGTTTATTTATTTATTGCTTCTTTCCTTAATTTTCAATTTTATTAGTTTATTTATTTATTGCTTCTTTCCTTGTGGACTCCAGCTAGCTGAGAGTAAGGGCAACACAAGATGTTTCACAGTTTGTTGCTAATGTAAGTATATTTTCCCCATTAGTATGTTTGATGTATGTGCATTTCTTCCTATTCACCATGTGTAACTGCATAACATAACAGCATTTTCTTTGACTCCCATGGTAATAAGGTGTCTTCCATTGGGTCATAATGATTCATGCAGTCAGGCACTTTTTACAGGTCCTTCAATATCCCACACAAATTCTATTGTCTGTCAAGGGAGCTCAGAACTAAGGCCCGGCAATTCTATTCTTCATTATCAATTCAGGGTGTTTTGTAAAAGTGAAAATAAATGATATTGACCTGCGTTTTCTTAATTCACCTCTGTTGATTTTCTTAAATTACTTGTTTTCACTGATTCTGAAAAAATGCTTTTCTCTACTGTAGCATTCAATAAAGATGTTGAGTCTTTTGGTAGTCTTTCCTGCATTCCTTTATGAGAGATGGTGTAACACAACCTAAGCTAGAAAAATGTTTTGACTTTTAGTTGGTTTATTATGTCTGAAACCTCTGTGTCAATGTGATGAATGCAATGGTAGAATTATTGCCAGTGTATTCTCTCCGTCTGTTATATGTGGTCTTATTTTATCTGTTACTGTTACAATATATATGTTGATGGTGTTTGCTATTTCAGGAGGCTCTATTTTACTTTCATTACCTTTCAGTGGGCAGATGCCCTCGTTCCTATTTCTTCTCTCCTCATTTTTATTTTCCCTGTCAATTTCAGTAAGTAACTTATGTGGTGTAAGGCTGGTACTCAATCTTTGGTTGAAGTACCCTTGTGGAAGAATCCTCCAGTGGATGTATTCCTAACTACTTATAACTTGACTCATCCTACGTGGTTAAATGTGCTCTCTCACGATAAGATTTGGGGGAAATAATGTGTGGGGCATCAAAATTAACAGATTTTCAGTCAGGGATTGTGTGTAAGTTCTCACTATTTCTACAGCATCACATGCTTAATTTGTAGTGCAGTATTCATTTCAATATCAAGTACTTTCATTGGTGTTGCATCTTTCACAATATTTACCTCAAAATCAGCATTCTTTCAACAGTCAGTCTGAGTTATCATCATTCGAACCTAACCTAACAAATTTGTTTTCTTTGTAATCAATTTATGATAGTGCAACTGAACTGTGAAACTGCAGGTAAGTTAATTAATAATGTATATATATTGTAAGAATATAATAGAGGGAAACATTCCACATGGGAAAAATATATCTAAAAACAAAGATGATGAGACTTACCAAACAAAAGTGCTGGCAGGTCGATAGACACACAAACAAACACAAACATACACACAAAATTCTAGCTTTCGCTACCAATGGCTGCTTGTGTCTGTGTATGTGTGGACGGATATGTGTGTGTGTGCGAGTGTATACCCATCCTTTTTTCCCCCTAAGGTAAGTCTTTCCGCTCCCGGGATTTGAATGACTCCTTACCCTCTCCCTTAAAACCCACATCCTTTCGTCTTTTCCTCTCCTTCCCTCTTTCCTGACGAAGCAGCCGTTGGTTGCGAAAGCTAGAATTTTGTGTGTATGTTTATGTTTGTTTGTGTGTCTATCGACCTGCCAGCCCTTTTGTTTGGTAAGTCTCATCATCTTTGTTTTTAGATGTATATATTTTAATACTTGTACCATTAGAAATGTATCTGTTCAACATGGTGCTGGACTGTTTCAGTGAGTCATCTTTTATAGTACACCTACTGTCTTGGACCTAGAAGTAATCTGTGCAACTGTTTTTATTCTTTCCTCATTTAATGCCCTCAAGATGTTTATTGCCCCATTCTCTCAGAGTTCAATTTTCAATGTTTAGTGTAGACTGCACGGTTCCATGTCACCATGCTGGGAGTTCCACAGTATTGCTGCTCCTGATGACAGCCTGACCTACAGCTGTGTTTTGTGGAGACATTGTCTAGTTTCTGTTCAGTCCTCCCTGCACAGGAGGCTTGTGAGGATGTACCGGGCATCATTCATGTGCCCCTAAAGGAGTTCCCACTTGTTATTTGAGTGAGTCTCGTTACTGTCACACTGCTCTGGACCGGACCTGATGGAGGAAAACATCAGAATTCCACAGACATGTAGCAACATTATATCACCTTTGCTTTAAGTTGCTACATACGTCTTTTCACTGGTTGATGTCAGATCCATTTCTACAACTTTCCCTTTTTTTCAGAACACTGGCAATCTGTATCATTGTTTAGACTTCACAGTGAAACTATGCCCCCAGTCACTAACAGTACATTGATCCTGTGGCCATTGATCTCTTACAACAGTGGAGACAGCACAGAAATCCTTTACTTTTGAGTTTTTCCACAGTGCTAATAGTCTTGGAAATCTAAAATTCAGAGATTAGTAAGTGTCATAAAAAATGGCCAATTTGGTTAACCAGGAGAACAAGATGACTCTGTCCCTAGAAAAGGATGTAGTTGGCATTATTTGAAACTGATTTGTATCATTTGCTGTTTATTTTAAATAAATTAGGTTTGCCGATGTGCGCTGAAATCAAATTTTACTCAAAGAAGGAAAGAAGATTATGGTTTAACACCTTGGAGATAATGAAGTAATTAGAGACATAATGCAAACTCTGACTGCACAAGGAGAATTGCCATGTGCTGTGCTTGGGAGTGGTCTCGGTGTTTGCTCCAACTCATTTGAGGAAACTGGGAAACGTCAGCCCGCATGATCAGACACTTTTCCTGGTCCAGATGTCTCTGTGTGGCAGTCGTCTGCCAACTCTACGAATTATTCTCATTGTTTCTTGTACATTAAAAACTGTGATACTAATACATGTGAGGAGGTATTTTTTGTACTTAACAGCACTCAGAAATCTGCAAAATTGTCTTTTTTGTGATGGGACAGGGGAGGGGTTGTAGACTGCTTTAGGAGTTTTGTGTTCAGGAACTCAACTCTAGACCCTGTAAGTATGGAGATTACCTGAGAGAACCAGTCAGTAGGGAGTCCTTGTTCAGTTGCTCTCATACTGTACTACAAGGTTGTGTAAGCCTCTTTTGTTGCCATAAATGCTTCATCTTACTTTATCATTTAAGTTTGCACAAGCAAGTCACCAAGCAGAGTGTGCCATAAATGAAGATTCTCTTAATACCTTCACTCTCTAAACACTGTGAATGTGGCACAAGCATGAGACCCAATGTCTCTATGTTAAGATATACATCTTAACATGTCAGATATCTAACTAACCTGTCCAGATGATTTACTGTGTTAGAGGTAGTGAAATTGTTGCAGTAACTGTTTCTTAAACAGATGTAGAGGAATGTTTGATGAGTCATCACCTTTGACCTGTGGCATAAGAAGCATGTGATGAACACCATAAACAATGTGGTGACTATAACATGATGTTATTGGCAATTTTTTCAAAACTACAATCAGGAATTTTTAGTGTCACATTCACTGTCTTTGCCAATGCACAACCAAATTTTCACCTTCCAACCCAACTGACACATTGGACACAGCTATAGATCAATCTGTCACCACAGCCACATATTTTTATTATCACATTCATTAACTTCACCTGCTCACAAGCTACAGATCAGTGTCACCAATATCAGTTCTTTTTCTTTTTTTCCAAATTAGTTGGCTTTGCCAACAAACAACGAAAGTGTGAATTCATACACCAAAAGGTGGCATGACAGCAGCCATTAACAGTACATCACTGGCCAGAGCTGATGACTCATATCGAACATTCTTCTTGACGCTCTTAAACACCCAGTGCTTGCTGTTGAGAGAGCAATGTCTGTTTCTTTCAATGAGTACCATAGCAGTATATTGTCAGGTGATCTCTCACAGAACTAAAAGGAATTCTGGTTGTATGTAAATGCTGTTAGTGGCACCAAGAATAGTGTCCAGTACCTAGTGAATGAGACAGGAACTGAAGCTGAGGGTAGAAAGCAAAAGCTGAAATGTGTAACTCTGTTTTCAAATGTTGCTTTACAACAGAAAACCCAGAACTGCCCCAATTTAATCCTTGTACCACTCAAAAGATGAATGAAATAAGTATCAGTATCAATGGTATTGAGAAACAGTTGAAATCATTAAAGCTGAACAAAGCTTTATGGTCTGAAAGATTCTATACTGAATTTGTGACTGTGTTAGAACCTCTTCTTACTATAACCTATCATAGACCCCTTGAACAAGAAACAGTGCCTAATTCTTGGAAAAAGACACAGATCACACTCATTTACAACAAGGGTAGAAGAAATGATCCTCAAAACTGCCATCCAATATCCTTGACATCAATTTGTTGCAGAATCTTAGCACATATTCTGAGCTCAAACATAATGAATTATCTTGAACAGAATGACCCCCTAAATGCCAACCAGTATGAATTTTGGAAACATCAATCATGTGAAACACAACTTGCACTTTTCTCACGAAATATTGAAAGCCTGTATTAGTTGATTTCCAAAAAACATTTGACTCAGTACCATGCACACACTTATTGTCAACAGTATCATCATAAGGGTATCGAGTGAAATTTGTGACTGGGTTGATGACTTTTTGGTAGGGATGACACAACATGTTATCTTGGTTGGAGAGTTATGATCAGATGTAGCAGTAACTTCAGGTATACCTCAGGGAAGTGTATTGGGTCCATTGTTGTTCATGTACATTAATGACCTTGCAGATGACATTAATACTGACAGCAGACTTTTTACAGATGATGCACCTATCTATAATGAAGAACTATCTGAAAGAAGCTGCATAAATATTCAGTCAGATCTTGATAAGATTTCAAAGTGGTGCAGAGATTGGCAACTTGCTTTAAATTTTCAGCAATGTAAGACGTTGCACTTCAAAAAATTAATATCCTATGACTATAATATCCATGAGTCACTGTTGGAAGCAGCCAACTCATACAAATACCTGGTTTCTTTGGGGGAGTGGACCAAACAGCAAGGCCTTTGGTCATATAAAATTAGAGAAGGAAGTCGCCTGTGCCCTTTCAAAGGAACCGTACCGGCATTTGTCTAAAGTGACTTGGGGAAATGAGGTAAAATCTATAGCAGGATAGCTGTATGCTGATTTGAACCACCATCCTCCCAAATGCGAGTCCAGTGTGCTAATCATTGCGCCACCTCACTCGGTACAAATACACTTTGTAGGGATATTTATTTATTTATCTTCTGTCCATATAACAAAAAGTTTTCGAACATTGTCAGGGAAATTTAGACTATATTACACATATACAGTAAAATATTTACATTCTTTCATAATAACATATGGATCAGACACATGTCTGTACACATTATTTTTCAAAAGGGCACTACAAGTAGATTCCTCTATAGTGTAACACAATTTAGCTTATATTTATGATAGTAGAGTACACATTATACAGTGTATAATTACATTCTTTCATACCCCTGATAGATCGGAGACATTGTCTATATACACTGTTTTCCAAGATGGCACTACAACTTAAAAGTCCTCTATAGAGTAACAACACTTCTCTATTAATAATTGCTTCAGTCTACTCTTTAGCAAATTTAGATTATAAAACGGCATGATTACATCGGTTCAGTCCTGGGCAAAGCAGGTGATATACTAGAGTTTATTGGAAGAATACTGGGGAAGTGCAGTCTATCCACAAAGGAGATTGCTCACAAATCACTCATGCAGCCAGTTCCAGAATATGCTCAAGTGTGTGGGACCCGTACCACATAGGCCTAATGGGGGTTTATTGAACGTATACAGAGAAGGCAGCATGAATGATCGCGCATTTGTTTAATCCATGGGTGAGTGTCACAGAGATACTGAAGGAACTGAACTGGAAGACTCTTGAAGATTGAAGTAAACTATTCCAAGTCTATTAACAATGTTTCAATAACTAGTTTTAAATGACTGCTCTAGGAATATCCTATACCCCCTACATATTGCTCACACAGATGTCATGAAGGTAAAGTTAGAATAATTACTGCACACATAGAGGCATTCAATCAATTATTCTTCCTGTGCTTCAGATGTGAAAGGAACTGGAAGAAACCCTTGTAATTGGTATAATGTGACACACCCTCTCACATGAATCTCACAGTGGTTTGCTGAGTATTGATGTAGATAATATTTCACTCTTTGGATGTTATCGATCGTCATAAAGAATCTCCACACTGGAAAGTGGTTCAAAAAGGGCACGTGTACTTTGTTTCCTAAGTGTCATGAAACAATCCTACATTGTTCTTCTAGTCTTGGAAAGATAAGATCATAAGTGTGCAAAGTACACTTGATTGTTAATAACTGGCTACACTTGCTACATTGTGTTGCGATGTAGGCTAAAATAATTTTCTTGCCTACTTTGTATGTCGTTTGTCACTGGTAGAAATTATGGAGAGATCGGTAGCTACATTTAAGTCGTGCAACTGTAATTTACAAATAATTGATGTATTTTTCTCATGTTGTATAATAAATAACAAACTACAGACTTATTACATGAAGTTCAACGAAGAATTTATGCTGAATAATGTATACGTAAAAAACATATTTTTGCTAGGGATTTATCTAATTTTCCTTGAATAAAGCATTCTCATGTGTTTTCTTCGCCATCTAAAGATCGCAATTTATATATCCAAAATCTTTCTGTAATTCCAAACGATACATTTTCAGATTAAATCTTGCATATCTGTCCATTAATTAGAATTGTACATTATGGCTGCTTAGGAAATACACTTGAGACTTTATTAGTAACCAATATTATTTATTTAATAATGAAACCAATTCAACTCTTCACAACTTTCCAGTGTAGGGGCCAATTGGCAAAAGAACATAGCCATTATTACAAAAATTTTATAACACTTCTTGCACGCTTACGATAAACTACCTTTGTCCTGCATATATTGCTTCCGATTTACAGACGTGCAAGTTCTCTAACCTCTCTCGTTCGTTGTAGATCGTCGTTTCATACACTCTTTAAAAGCATGGAGTGAACCATGTTAACTAGGCAGTCTAACCTTCACGAAAGTATCAGCAGGGCTAAAATTGAAACAATAGACTTGATGGGTGCCAGAAGCGAAGTACTTTATAAAACAGCCAGAAAAACATTAATGCAGAAAATTAACAGCATTAAGCAAAGAAAAACTATCTACTTAGTTTTTAATCTTTAATTTCTTAGCGCCTTTCTATCTGGTTTAATTAAGTTGGATTGAAAAATTTTAGTCAATTGCCTTGAGAGGTATACATATCTCACTAAGACAAAGGTTCAAAATTATGGGGTACTGTATCTGTTACTGTGTTAGGCCAGTTAAAACAAAATACAGGGATAGAATCATAATGGGAGGTACAAAGTACAAAACTAGTAACTGATTGATTTAAATTAATGATAGAAGTACTATCAATATTCTTGCTACATAGGTCTGAGGTGAGTCAGTTATAGTTAACTGTATTATTTTGTATAAATTAGCATACAAATTCAGATATACATATTTATGTATTCATCCTCTGATAGCTGTACATTCAGTACACTTTTACAATTGAGGGTATATTGTAAATTTCAGTTTGAGTATACGCGTATATACAATGATGAAAAAAAACTTTCCTCTATCCCAGTTCAACCCCGATTCATCTGTTTGCATGTATCAATATATTGTATCAGTTATTACATATTATGTGCATCTGGGAAAAGAAAGAGTTCCTTGTGTAGCCAGTAGTCTCTTGTCACCAGGAGCATTGGCACAGGTGTTAGAAGAGAAATGTTAATGCCACCAGACACCGAATAAATCTATCGGATTGTCATCCTCGATTATCACATCCAAAGAACGGGTGTTTACTTCTTCTGTGCTTCCACATCCACAAAGAGGTGGCTAAGCAGCATCAGTGTGGTCTATATGTTGTCAGAGACATGTATGATTGAAACCCAGTCACACTACAGTAAGTACATACTTTCTGCCATATCAGTTTCTCATTTACCAAGGCTTCCTTAATGAAATTTCATTTAAAGAAAAAAAAATAATCATTATCAGTTACAACAATTACCTTTTCTTTTTTAAATTTGTTTTTAGTTAATTTGCCTTTCTTTCCTTCTGTACGTACGAACTTTGTTGTAGAACCTCTTATTTACGTGTGGTAATAAACATTCATTTACACAGAATTAAGTACATTTAAAATTACGTGAATTCATATTAACTGATTGAGAATATTTAGTTGAGAATTAAATCCTTCACATAATTTGGCCTTGGCACACATTTTCTAAATGCAGTGGTTTTTTTTTAAATATTTAATGAATTCTTTCCCAGCGTTAGCTATGGAACACAAGACTGTCTCTATTAGCAGAAAATGGTTAAATATTGCCAAGCCGACGTTTAATTATCATTGATAAAACACACTTCACAATACATTTAAGTTATTTAAAAGAACCAAAATTGTTAAATTTCAACGTTAACTATACGCCTATGAATGCACAAATGTGAAGCTAGTAATAAATTCCATCAGTCTCAGGATCGCTGTAAAAGAAGAAAATTTTCTTAATTCACTGCTAATTTTTATCTGTTCCTGATTTACGGGTTTGGTTAATTTTTCTTAGCGGAACAATTTTTTAAATGTGCCGCCACTGCAAATCATTCGGTCGCGGCACAGCCCAGCAACACCGCTAAAATTGCTGAAAATTTCTTAAAGAAATATTATAGATGACATGGGCAAGCCAATTTACATTAATAATACACACTTTTGATAAATTATAATGTATTTAGACCACAACAATAATTCAACTTACATTAGTTTGTAATTTCTCCTCTAATGGCAGCTAAATCTAGATACAGACAAAAGAAGTCTACCCATTCATAAAATGCTACGTCACAGGTTCCTCGCACTTTCAGCTCTACAGGGAGTTGACAAAGAACGCACACCATTCAGTGTTATTATATTATTGCTGACCATTAACATCTCTTTGTAATCTTACAACATTATTTTCCTCTGTGGCTGAATTTTACATTTTTGTTATCACAGATATTGACACATTTCACAATTACATTATGAGTGTAGAAATATTACAATCATAAAAACATCGAGAATATTACTACAGAAAATATTACAATAATAACGAATATCCTTTACACAAAATTCAATAATATTTTTTGTTAAATAATTACAGTATATACAAATTGCTTCATAGCGGCATATATGGTACAATTAAATTTTAGTTTATTAATAGTGTGAGTTTGCCAGGGAACGTTACAGTATCACTGATGATTTTCTGGTACAATGTCAGATATTTACAAGTGAAAACTGATTTAGGTTTTACAATACACATACAAAGCAGCAATCTGCACTGAGCAAACATACATCAAGAACAAAAAGTGATGAAGCCATTTCCATTACATAACACTTTCTAAAGGCATGAGGACAAGAATGGAAAACTATTATTGTGCAATATTTATGACTGTCAATGTGTCAGTTAGAATTCTCTACGTAACAAACATGTCATCACTTGATAGTGTAGAACTCCCATGTATTGTGAGTGCAGCCACTACATGCTGCAAAAGGAACAAACAAGAGGAAGTGGTGATGGGCAAAAAATTACTTGAAAGGCATTCTACACACAGCCATACCAAAAAGCTTAGAGAATTGCAGCAGAGCCAGATGATTATCAAAACTTTTGAAGGATAAATGAGAAATGTTTCAAAGAATTGGTGAATTTTGGAACACCTTGTATACATTGAAAAGATATTGTTCATATAACCATCGGGTTTCGTTTTCCAGAATGCTTGAATGGTCTATAATATAATCCTGAAAAGAGGAGAATACATTATTGTACAGCAGTGTTCATCAAACTGTGGCCTGAAAGCGGCATGTGGCCTGAATAAGTATTAATGTGGCCTGTGGTTCTCAGTTGTATTTTATAATAATATGTATAATATGTATATGTATAATATGTATAATATATTTGGCAGTTAACAGCCAAATCCTACAACGTCAACTAGTGATAACATCTAATTAACAGTGCAGTTTTCTCTCTGCAACAAATAAAAATACTTAAAGAGAGAGTGTGTGTTATTTTAAGATGTGCTTAATTTTAATTAATGTTTGTAAATTCAAGCACAGGCTTAGTAAAGTCAGCCTCTTACCTCAGGGGAAGATGAGAGAGGGAGACTGTTTTGTTGCCATCCAGTACTCAAAGCTCAAGGATGTGTGCAGCTCATACCAAAGAGTTGCTATGGTATAAATTTCAAATGGAAGAAACATGGATTTGTAAATGTGTACATAATTATAACTACGAATATGAAAGTAAATCAAGGCTATTGCAATGCAATGGAAAGCAGTGAGTTGAAAGAAAATTAATTCAAATAATTCAGTAAACATGTGTGATCTTCTCTCATATTGCATAATGCATTTAAATATAACAATTACTGTTATTAATCAATTAATTATCCAAGACACAATCAATGCAACAATTCTTTGTCAAGCACAATCTGAAATAAAGAACAGTAGATACAAACTTTTCCGAACGGTGCTGACTTTCAACAGTAAGCTGCCAGCCCCCAACTTATCGAGCCTCTGCTGCAGCTAGTCTACTGGGAGCTCATAACCTACTAATTTTTGTAGGGTACCAATTAATAAAAAGACTGGTACATATGCAGCCCTGATGATTGCCCCACAGTACCTACACTGGCTCTCGAGCAGTGAAGTTCGATGGCTGCTGTCATAGAGGATCGGTACCGTAGGCCATGTTGTCATGTATTACTGCAGTATACAGAATGGACAATAATAAAACTGACAAACTGCATGGATGGATTCCTGACTGGAACTGGAGGAAAAAAGGTTCTATGAACGTGTGTCCTACAATGGACGGTGTGCCTGTAATGACAAGATTTCCTTCTGGATCACAGTACTGAGCTGGACAACATCCACAATACAACAGGTGTTCAAAATGGCCTCCACGGGGTGCAGTGGGTGAATTCACATGCCACACTTTATCCTGCCACACTCTTTCACATGTTCTGGGCTCTCTTCAAATCATGTCGCAAATGCCGTGAACATGCTGTTGAAGGGTCTGCTCGACAGGAACTGGTGCAGCATACACAATGATTTTCAGATACCCCCAGGGGTAAAAATCCAGGAGGTTTAAGTCCAGTGATCTAGTAGGCAACACTACGATGCTTCCCTGTCCCATTCAGTGTCTGGGGAAGATGCTGTGCAGATGTCGGCAAACTATAATGTGGAAACTACAGAACCTGTCATATAGCTAAAGGCACATTCTCGAGTAGCCCAGCCGTACATTTTTCAGCCAAGTCCAGGTACATTCCTCTGTTGAGGCATTGAGAAATAAAAACTGGTCCAAGTATGTGGTCACCAAGAATCCCTTCTCCAATGATGATTCTCAGTCATTGCTGTTGAACCACTTCAACAATTTACCGAGAATTTTTTGTAGCCTACACATGGTGACTATGTAGATTAATTAATGATGCCACTTCTGGTAAAGGCTGCTACTTCAGTAAAGAGGACTGCTCAAGGAAATCCCATAATTGTGGTGATCTGATGCAACAACCATCAACCAAATCCTTCCCATAGAGGGAAATCCACTGTTGACAATCCTTGCACTCACTGCAGGTGTTAAGGATAATAGCAGTTGTCATGCAGGATACACATAATTGTACTTTGGTTTAAACAGTGTTGGTGGGCCACTTGCCTGGAGCTTGTATTACGGTTTGTCTCAGTATCCCGTAGAACACAGTCATCCCAATCTGCTGTACGCACATTCCACTGCCTCCCTGTATGTTAATCTGTCTGAAAGGACCCATGAGCACACAAACTCCCAAAAAGGCCTCGAATTGTTGTGTGATGTGGTTGGTGCCCGATCACTTGATTTGGTATAGTCCTGCTGCCTCTGGACCACCTCAGCTTGTTCTCGACATAAATCAAACTACTGCCCTAAATGCACTTGAGCAGATGATTGCTATCATCTTTCTTCGCTAAAGTATTCATTCACATGGTGATGTTGTATTGGTTGTCTGCATGTTTGCCCATCACCAAGACCCAGCAGGAGTTGCTGTGTGTTACACATTATTGCCTTTACATGGTACAATATACTCCGAAGTATACTGAGCAGGAGCTGATGTTAAAGTGTCAAAACCACTCTCAGGTGGTCAATATAAGTATTGAATAATAAAATTGACTGTGTGAGAACCTTTATCGCTGAAAAATTCAGGCCTACTGAAGGAAATTATTGGGTATTTAGAAAGAGAAGCCTCAATAGATAAGGTAAATAGGCTCTATAGTGTGTGTTTCACAACTCATGTTATATACTTCTAGGTGCTGTGGAGGGGACAAGTAGATAGACTTATGTCAAAGAACCCATACTGAGAAATGTACCGTTTAGATAGAAAGTAAATTTTCAGGTCCTAACTTATCTTTGAATGTGATGTGACTGGTGTTTTATGGAGCTAAATGGTGAGATCATCAGCACCCTTACTTTTTCAGGCGTATGAATAACATATGAAGGCTACATCACTCCACTGTTACTCAGAAACTGATTGTATTTCAGGAATAATCTGGAAACAGACATAAGAATTCCAGTTGTGATGGTTAATATTTGTGTCATCCATACATTGTAGGAAAAATGAAACTATAAACCATTTGTGTTTATTTATTTAGCTGCTTTGGATGTACATATGTGGATCAGATCCAAGTACATATTTCATACGTCAGTTTTACACTACAACAATCACATATTCTAGTTAACTATCATGGAAGTGACTTTAAACACTATAGCTTCATACATAATTAGATATTTTTATCTACTGTGCAGTCTATTTACACACATTTTATTTCAATTCGAAATACATAAGAACGTATCTTGAATTTACTGCCCATCTCAAATGCACATTTTAGTTTTATCTGGGAAGTCTTCCTGTAAAAAGTTCTTTGGCTGGGATCAAGTACTTAACATGTTTCACCTGCTTCAAAGAGTTGATCTTGCCTGTTGCTGTAGAAAACAAGACTAAACAGAAGTTCTGGTGTTACAAATACTGACAAGTAGATAGTAATGCCCAAATTAATTCATGCCACACACAGTCTTGAGTTTCTGTCTTACTTATTTCCAGGTAAACTGTACAAAGTTGGCACAATGTGTGCCTTTTAGAATGGAAAAGATGCCACATCGATACTTCAAGCAAAATTGGGAGTACAACAGTGATTCCTCAAGGGTCTTATGTACACTTTGCTACAATAACACAACAGTGAAAAACAGAAAATTAAAGAATTACAATAAATTTTGTACATTAAATAATGCTGAATAAATTGTAAAATAAAATGTCATTACATAACATATTAATTTTGTTGCAGAGTAGTCTCATTCACAATGAAAATAGACATGTGAATACAACAACCCAGCACACAGTGGAAGAATGGCCAGTTCGAGCTCACAAGGGAACCTTCATTGACTTCCTTGCTGCAACAGAACAGGCTATCGATGATATTCAATGTTTGTCAATTTGTAATTAAATTGTTTAAGAATACTAATGTATGCCACACAATAAAGAAATAAAATAAACACTGTCACTTGAGGTATAAGGAATATATTCTATAGCTTTACATCATGGTCACATTTTCCAAAGTGTAGCATTACTGATATTGCCCACATTTGGCAATCCTTAGGATTGTTTTTGACTTGCTATTAGCTGTTCTATTAATTAATGTGACAGAAACTGCTGGTAACAAAACTTAAAGAAGCAGTAACGCCATAGCTGTTCTGTTTCATACTACAGTGTGTGCCAATTTCCAATTTTTTTTTTTTTTTTTTTTTTGCATGTGGTATGTATTCATTGACAAAATAGAAAGGTATTCTTACAAGCAAGAGTTTTATTTTTGCTTACACATCGCTCTCAAGCTGGTATTGGGAACATGAAATGAACTGTACAGTTTTATTGGCTTCTTTTGAAGCTAAGCCATGTTATGTGAAAGAACCCTTAAATTTATACAGTTTCTGCTAGAATGGTTATGTACAGCTTCACTTTTATTGAACTTGTTTTTATGTTCCTCTGGAAACAATAGTATTTTGAGTACATAAATATTGCAGAAAGTTAAAATTTTAATTTTTTTAACTTTGGCCTACAGCTGTTTGATCATCTTGCATTAGTCGTTGTTCTAATGGTTACATTTTTCAGTTTGAATATTTCTTTTGCATCACTTGACTGACCTCGTATTTCAATTCCATACATCATGATGGCATCAAGATATGGAAAATACAGCATTCACATAGCACCATCTGTTACTAGTTTTTTAATGTTCTCGAGAACAAATATAGCTGAACTCCATTTGTGTTGTGATACCAATTCGGTCTTTCCACAGTGAACTGTTATCCGTGGTGAGGCCTAAGAATTGTGCTTTTTGAAGCATTTTCATACTATTCATACTTGTTACTGAGATTACTCCTGTAGTCTTCTTCTGTTGTTCCCAAACAGTATTGTTTTAGTTTTCTTTCTACTGAGAGTAAATCTATTGATTCCAAGCCATTCAGTGATTGAGTCAAATATCATTTAGCTTTATGTTACGGCATCAACTAAATTTGTAGCACAGGTTATGCTAGTGGTAATGCCTGCAGAAAGAATTATGTCACTTTCAGTATTAAAAGCTAAGTATGTTTATCTCTGCAAATTTATCTCAGAAACATTGGGTATCCTAATATGCTGCCTTGTGGTACAGAATGACTAATTTTTCAAAATCCAAGTAAATATTGTTATTGTTCTAATTGTGTTTCTACTGTTTTCTATTTTGCAGGTACATCTTAATTGTACTAAGAGTTGCCCTTCTAACCCCATACTAATGAAGTCACCTTATTGAAATGACGTGATCAACTAGGTCAAAAGCTTTCGATAAGTCACACAGTAGACACAAAATATACCATGAGGATTTTGCCATTGATCTAATCCCTGTGAAAGATATTTACTCATTCAAATATGCTGGAACTATTGATTTTCCTTTCTGCAGTCCAAATCGTCTGTTATTTATGACACCAATCTTTTCCTCTTCAAAATATGGAATAAATATGAAGTACTTTATTTTCTCAGGAACTTTGAGAAAATGAGAAAAATGGTTTGCAGTTGACACAGCACATTGGATCTCCATTTTTGTATAGTGGTATGTCTATGGCTATTATCATTCTCTCTGGAAAACTGCCTTTTGTCAGAGATGAATAAACTATGTGGCAAATTTCTTTGGCAATTTCAATTGTTGTTAACTTTAAATTTTTAAATTAGAGTCCATTTAAGTCAGTGGACGTTTAATTATGTAATTTCTTTGTTGCTTTTACTGTGTCTCGATCTGTTGTAGGATAGAGATCACGAGTTCACTGCAGGGGATCAGTTTTGTCGTTTTGTGTAAATCTGTCATATGTTCGTAAAATATTTATTGACAATGCTAGTAACAACTGTGAGACCTTATGATAATCTGTTGATTACTTTTAGCTTTAGTTGTGTGCTATTGGTGTCTGACAAATTTCCCATTTCTTTGTTAACCCTCACACTGCACTCTGGGATCCTCTGGACCCTAGCGTAATTTCTATTGTGTATTACAAAGAGTATGTTGGCAACAGTTTATCAAAACATAGTGTATATTAAGTTGGTAACACTGCCTACAGGTATGCGATGTTAACTCAAACATTTGCATTGGTGTTGCAGTAGTGTAAAGCTGTGAAGGTTGTTGAACGTCCTTAGGGTCATGATTACCCCAGTGCGCATTTTGTGTAGCTCATTTATGCATAATGAAGATAACAACTTGGTAAATATACAATATTGAAATGTATATTGTGCATAACTTATAACTGTTTCCTTTTAGTGTTGCCCTATATTATTTTTTTTTTCAGTCACAATGAGTAAACGACTCATAACAGATGACGATATACATAATATACTTATGGATGAGCTGGACCAGGAAAACAATAGATTTGGAGGCCTAGATTCTGATGAAGATCCTGTTTTTGTCGTAATACAGGAACTATTAGGTACGGAAGAGGGTGGAGAAGATGATGATGATATCTATGGTAGTTCTTCCAATGCAAACATCCTTCCATCCTTCTAGGTAAGAATGGCTTTCAGTGGTCTTCACCTGTACCATCTAAGACAGGAAGAATTAAATCCAGAAATTTAGTTACTCATTTCCCAAGACCAAAGGGTCAAACAAGGTCTATTTCTAGTCCAATTGAAGCATGGTAGTTATTAGTGGTTATAGATGAAATACTGGACAAGTTTGTCACTTACACAAGCACTTTCACCCATTTGGGACATCTGGACTAAATTTATTGACAACTGAAAGTCCCTATAAACCCTTTTCGATTACTGCATAACAGATGAGTAGCCAATGGGCTTCCGTGACAGATATCCATTCAGTATAAACATGTCTTTGAAACCAGACAAATAAGGAATTAAGATTTTGATGTTTAATGATTGCATGTCTTAGTGCATACTAAATGCTATTCCCTGCATTGGCAAGGAAGTAACAGAAAAAAAATGAGGCTGTCCCAGTTATCAGAACCGATTCATAACACTAATAGGAACCTATCTGTTGACAACTGGTTTTTGTCAGTTCCTCTTTATCACACAATGATTGAAAACTTTGGTTTGACAATGTTGGGAACTGTAAGAAAAAATGAACCTGAAATACCACAATCATTCTTATGTTTTCAAAATGTAAGAAATACTCATTTTGCCTCTGATGTGAATAAGATGCTACTGTCATATGTCCCAAAGAAGAATAAAGTTGTACTCTTGCTGTCTACCATGCTCTACTCAAACAACATCGAAAAAAACTGAAATGATAATTTCATACAATAAAACAAAAGGTGGTACTTACACTTGTGATCTGCTATGCAAAACTTACACCACTGCACATGCAACAAGAAGATGGCCTATGAGGGTTTTCTGTGACATTCTCAATCAAAGTGGGAGAAATGCCACGATTCTCTTTACCCTTTCCAGCACTGACATAAAGAAGCCACGAACAAAATTTCTGCATGAATTGGCATGGAACTTAACTGCTACATTCAATATTCCTAAACAATGAAGGAATGTGAAGAGAACTCTAGAAGAAATACTGACAATAGATACTGTGGCACCAGGCAGACCAGAACCTCTGGCCAGTAAACTGAGATGTTCAGTACTTTCAAAGAAAATGGACAGGAGAACAAAAATGTTGCCAGGATTGTAAAAGGGCAACTAACTAAATAAAGTCAGGTAAGTCACTCTGTTGCATTATACAGATTCATATATGAGAAAGTTAACCATAAAGAAATACAAAATATTATTTATAAATAATACTACGAACAATTTATAGACATCTTGTGTTACTCATTGTTGTAATAATAAAAAAAATCACTAAAGGTAACTACATAGTCATTTACAATGTCCCATATACATAAGACAGTCCAATATATATATTAATGAGCTTTGAATGCATGGTATACGATATGCAGACTAGACGAATGTCTGAAAATGACACTTACACTCCCAATCTATAAGAAAGGTGACAGAAAAATGCCAGACAATTATAGACCTATATCAATAGTTCCCATTATATCAAAAGTAATAGGAATCTGCAAACATATCCAAATTTACAATTATTTTGAAAGTAATTAATTATTGAGTAAGAATCAGTTTGGCTTTTGATCTGAACTATAGACAACGAAAGCAGTTGAATGCCTCCTTAGTAATGTATATGAAGGATATGAAAACAAGAAACTCACTTGTGCTACACTGTTAGATTTAACAAAAGTCTTCAACTCAGTCACACATGAAATAATGATAAATAACTAGAACATTATGGTATTGTAGATAAACCATTACATTTTTTTCAATCATACTTAAGCAACAGGGTACAATTAATAAAAAGAATCTATCAAAAGTCAACACCCAAGAAAGTAAAGAGAGGAATTCCACAAGGCTGAGTGCTTGCCTCTTTCCTGTTCATTGTTTACATCGATGAATTCTCAAATCATATGCCATGCAACAATGTACTGTATGCTAATGACATGACACTAGTAACAGATGGAGAACATCTGCAAGATGTCATAGAATACAACAAAGTAGTAACCTGAAATGAGCAGTGACTGGTGCAGAATCAACCTTTAATCAATAAACACATTGAAAACTCAAGAAATTTACTTCACCCTGAAACCTATTGAACAGAACACAAAAAATGTCAAGTTACTAGGTTTACATATAGATCAAAAACTTACATGGGACAGACACACAAATTATCTATGTGGCAAACATGCTCGAACTCTCTTTCTATTACACAAGCTGAGACATGTTATCAGTAAAAATCTGCTAATCTCCACATACTTTGCTCTTTTCCATTCACAACTGCAATATGGGGTATTCCTTTGGGGTAACTCAGTGGGTTCAAGTACCATCTTCAAGTGGCAGAAGAAAGCAGTTAGGTGCATTTTAGAACTAGCACCAATACAAAGTTCCAAAAATCGTTTTAAAGAATTAAAGATAATGACACTACCTAGTATATACATTTATAGTTGTTTTATATATGCTAAAGAGAACATAAAGAACTTTAATTTAAGATCTGAAGTGCATGTTCATAATACTCGAAATAATAGTAACATGGACCTACCATACACAAGGCTGACATTAACACAAAAGAGCCATAAACACCTTAGCTTGAAATATTATAACAAATATATCTTGATACTATTGTATATTTAACTTTTATGATATATAATAATTACTATTGTGAATGCATAATTGTTGTATTATCAGTATCACTTTAGAATGTGTATCTGCTTGCCCTGCACAGGCACAATTACGTACAATAATAATTATCGTAATTTTAAAAAAAATGTATTGAACACACTGGCAATGCCAATTGTATGGAAAAAATATTGAAAGGCAAATAAAGATTGTATTCTATTCTAACTGTGAACCCCAGTGTGAGGTGCAGGGTAATTCAAATCAAGTCTGCAGTGCGAGAGTTAATTATATTTCACCTACTCCTGACGTTGTTCGATGATAGTAATCTGGTTTCCCACATTTTTGCAGCTTTTAGTTTCTTATTTTATCTTCTTATAACCTTTATAGTATTAAATGGTCAGGCCTGTGTGGATCTGTGCTAATACCATAAAGATGTTTTAGGTTTTTGCAGGACAGTAGTAAACCCTTAATCAACTGTGATTTATGCCTTCCCTTTATCTTTATTATCTTTGTTTTACTCAGTAGCCTGTCTTCTATAGCTTTTAAGTATGTACCTGGTAAAATATTATATTTATCATTTATATTATCAGACACATACAATTCTGGCCAATTTTCATTCTCCAGTTTTTTCTTCAAAAACTCTCTGATAGAGATGCTACTGTCTGCTGAGACACACATTTGTGAGTATCTACCTTCACAGCATAACTTATAATTAAATTCTATGAATTGTGGTCCGACAGATTCAATCCATTTTTCAGGAACCTCTACCCACTGGAGTCAACCTTTGTAATTATGAAATCAGTGACCGAGTATTTTTGCTTATGCTAGCAAAACACTTAACAATATTATGTAAACCATGTGTTCTAAGAAGTAACCACAACACAAGTATCAACAAATGGAGAATAAATGATTGTAGTTTTCAGCCTGAATGAGGTTCTGGCATGGCTCTCCACACTTGTTTGGTCCGTGGAAGCCTCTCCATCACCACAAAACTACTGCAACCTCCATCCATTTGAACCTGCTTACTGCAGTAAAGCCTCAGTCTCTCCCTTGCCCTACAATTTTTACTTCCAACACTTCCTCGAATAACCGAATGTCTTACTGTATGTCCCATTAACTAATTGTTTCTTTTAGTCAAGTTTTGCCACAAGCTTCTTTCTTTTCCCTAGTTCAATTCAGTATCCCTTCATTAATTGTTCAGTCTACCCACGAAATCTTCAGTTTTCTTTTATATCACGACATTTAAAATGCTTCTATTCCATCATCCACTTTACACATCTTTAAAAAGGAACGCTCCAGACAATCAGAAAAGACTTCTTAACATTTAATCTTACATACAATGTTAACAAATGCATCGTTTTGAAAAATTCTTGCCTTTGCAAATCCAGTGATCATTTTATATCTCCTCCACCTTGGTCCGCACAAATAACAGAACTTGTCTAATATTTTTAGTTCCTCAATTTCTAATCACATTCCCTCAGCACTGCCTGATTTAATTCAAGTACATGCCAATACTCTTGCTTTACTTTTGCTGACATCAGTCTTATAATCTCTTTTGAATATACTATTTGTTCTGTACAACTTCTAAGGGCACTGCTAACTTTTATGTTATGATTTAGTGATATTGTACCCTTTTCTTATAGCTGGCTTCTGGAATTTTTGAGAGGCTGAAAGTGTCTTTTTTTCTGGAGGTGGTGGTGTTTTGCTGTATAATGTCAAAAATGCTGCACCACTGCTGCTCATGTACTAAGTTAGAGCAGATGTAAAGTCATTGTTGGACTTCAGCACAGAGCAGCAAAGCACAGTTGTGTTGCTGATAAAATAGTATGCAGAATTTGCTAAAAACGGTGGTCAAGAGTTGAAAGTGTTACTTCAATTCATAGGACATAAATTTTTGAGTACTTTAGTTAATTCATGTAAAGGTGTGTGGGATTAGTTTTGATATTTATTGTACTGTGTTTTTCAATCGGTAGCTTTTGTGCAGAACAAAAATTAAAAGTTTTCCATTATCAGTAATTGTAAGTTAAATTAAGGTGCAGAGACTTGCAATGGGTAATTCCAAATGTAGATGAAATGAGCATAACTGTTTAACACAGGACTGGCTGAGTTTAGCCATTGTTACAGAAGCATGTTACATGCTAAAGTAACAATACAACAATAAAATTTGACATCTACTGCTTTTATTTCAAAGTAACATTTTCAGTTTTTCAGCTGAATAAATCATGTACAAAGCTATATATATAACTGTCCTTACCAGAATTACTGTTCTCTCAAGAGTTACTGTCCTGGCAAGAGTCACATTCAATTTAGGGGAGTCTTGTTGCAGCTGTACCATCTTGTGCACATACAACTGACCCCCCAGATGCACACCTTCTGTGAGTTCAAATTGCCACCCAGAAAATCCTCACCTTCATGCAATGACATTTCATTTGCAAAGTTTGCACATAAACCCCAGTCTGAGAACTATAGAGCTTGTAACAACTGCAAATGATAAGGCTATAGATGTAAGTATCTTGTTAAAAGTTTCCACACAGACTTCATTGGAATTGCTGATTCCACACTAGCCTTCCAAACTGACTTTTTGGGACTATGCATGGAAGTCTCTCTCAGTCATTCAAAATGTTTTGCACTAACTCTTCGGTGTCTCATATCTTTCACTTTGCAAAGACATTTGTTGTCTTCAAACTAATGCCATCTACGGCAGCCGATTTTTCACAGAGTGCTGCACTGAGGAGAAGTATAGATGTCGGTCAGTGAGACATGGCACAAAGTCAGCGATCCAAAACATCCCAAAGCTGTTCTATAGGATTCAAGTCAGGACTCTGCAGGCCAGTCCATTACAGGGATGTTATTGTCATGTAACTACTCAACCACAGACCGTGCATTATGACCAGACACTCGACTGTGTTGAAAGATGCAATCACCGTCACCAAACCGCTCTTCAACAGTGGGAAGCAAGAAGGTGCTTAAAACATAAGTGTAGCCCTGTGCTGTGATAGTGTCATGCAAAACAAGGGGTGCAAGCCCCTATATCAAAAACTCCACCACACCATGACTCCACCACCTTTGAATTTTACTTTTGGCACTACACACGCTAGCAGATGAAGTTCACCGGGCATTCACCATACCCACTCCCTCCCATCAGATCCCCACATTGCGTACTGTGATACGTCACTCCAAAGAATGTTTTTCCACTGTTCAATTGTCCAATGTTTATGCTCCTTATGCCAATCAAAGCATCGTTTGGCATTTACCGGTGTGATGTGTGGCTTATGAGCAGCCACAAGACCATGAAATCCAATTTTTCTCACCTCCTGCCTAACTGTCATAGTACTTGCAGCAAATCCTGAAGCAGTCTGAAATTCCTGTGTGATTGTCTGGATAGATGTCTCCCTATTACACATTATGACCCTCTTCAACCATCGGTGGTCTCTGTCAGTCAACAGACAAGGTTGGCCTGTTTGCTTTTGTGCTGTACATGCCCCTTCACATTTCCACTTCACTATCACATCAGAAACTGTGGACCTAGGGATGTTTAGGAGTATTGACATCTCGGGTACAGACGTATGACACAAGTGACACTCAATCATGTTACCACATTCGAAGTCCACGAGTTCCTTGGAGCACCCCATCTGTTCTCTCACAATGTGTCATGACAACTGAGATCTATGGAGTACCTGGCAGTAGGTGGCAGCGTGATGCACCTAATGTGAAAAATGTATGTTTTCAGGATACTTTTGATCACACAGTGTAACATGAAATGCAAGCTGCACTGTAACAACAGATTCAGCCCTTGAACACTGTTAAACTCAGAAAGTTCTCCCTTCACCAGAGGTCACCTTTGCTGCTTGTGCTTTCTTATGGAGCCCACAGCAGATAGTGCACATGTATACATATGTGTATACACACAAAATTGTTTGAATTGCTCTTTCATTTATAGTATTAATTTAACTGGATGCTGAATGTAATAAATTTTACAAAGTTTTAAAACCGTGATATTCATTTTGAGACACACTGTTGAAGGTATAGCAGGTTAAACTATATTTCGTCAGTCAAGCACCATCTTGTACCATGAAATGGAAGTAGTTCCTCTACAGTGGAACATGTAATACAAATTGAGTACCTTTAACGTATTAACAATTTTAGCCACCTCGAAAATACAGACTTGCGTTACTTTTCCGTACCTTCTATTTCAAATATTTAGCTTGTAAATGGTCTCCTATAATACAGGCTGACCAAAACAAGTGGCCCTACTTCTTATAAACAACCTACAGACAAACCACTCATTTATTGTTAAGTACCAAGAAGTAAATTATTATTATGAAAAACAATTTACTGAACACGGAGAAGGTCAGCAGTGCACAGAAGGTCCTGAAAATATTCACCATAAACTCCGAGACACAACTAAGCATGTCTCATGTTTCCGGCAACTTTTGTCTATTCATTTGGTATTTGTTTTGTTTTTGTTTTGTTTTAGGGCGCAAAAAACAACTGGGCTCATACAGGCACAAGTCAAATTCATTTGGTGTGATTTCCGATATCGCAATGGAAATGTTTGTCTTCAACTCTCCAATTTCAACAGGTCATTACTGTAGACTTTGCCGTTTCAGTTACCCCACAGATAAACATCACAGGTACACAGATCAGGCGAAGCGTGAGACCATAAACCAGCATAAACTGTACAGTCTTCTTGAAAGCTTCACGGACGTATGACACTGAAAACCGTGGCGTACACATCATAGTGCCATCTTGCTGGAAAACCGCATACTCCCATTCTTCCTCCATCAGCTGTGGCATGAATGGGTGCAACAGTTCTGTTACATAGATTGAGAGTTCATGGTGGTGTTGAAGAAAATGAGATCTAAAACCTGTCGGCCTGAAACTGCACACAGCAGCTTACTTTCAGATTGTGCAAAGACATCTCAAAGAGTTCTATGAGATTGTCTGTTGACCAATAGTGTGCGTCTCGAGAGTTCAAAAACCCGCTAAGATGAAACCGTGCTTTGTGTGAGTTGAAGTAATTTTCTTTATCCAGATATCCTTCAGCAACTTGTGTGAGTAACCATCTGCAATAGTGTTGTTGTGCGTAATCCACAGGTTTTAATACTTGCATCACTCTTACTTAGTATGCTCACATATGTAATAGCATCTACATGTTATGGCCTTTTGTTCATGTGATATATAGTAGGGAGAATAGAGGTCTAGTGGACATCCGTGAACTCCTTACTCTAGTCTCGTGAACATATTCAGTATTTTCCAGTGAATAAACTTTCTTTACATGGTTATATTTGGCATTAGCAGCTGAAACTATTGCTCTAAATTTAGAGATCAATTTCTGCACTACTCTTTTTGTGGAAGCAGCTGTCTCTGTATAGTTTATTGAGAACTTTTTCCCATTTAACATTTTAAATGATTTGCATCCATACAATACAAACTCTCTGTTCAATTGACAAAGGCATTCTGCAGAACTGTACTCACAACAAGCTTCAAACCGACTGTGTGACAACACAGCACAGATATCTAAACCACTGCTTGACAGCAGGTGACACTGCTCGAGCGCTGCTCTAGCATTAAGAAAGATCAAGACTCGTATAGCTTCAGATACCACGTTCATTATAATTGTGACTGATTACTGGTGTGTAGTAGAATAATAACGCAGACTATTAAACAGAGCATTGATAAGATTTTCTCAAGTGCAACACTTTTAAACTTCAATAGACGATTCGATCCTAGAATAAGAAAATATAATAAATTTTTATTACAAGACTGGCTATGCATAAAATTCTGAAAATTTTTCCAAGGGACAACCCTCTCCCTGACTTTTGCATCAGTACTTCTTGAGGTCTCTGTGATCCACTTTTTCGTGGTTCTATTCCACTAACATTCTAAGGCAATATTGGAGTTATAAATTACAGTAATACTCTTAACATTGATCTCGCTATTGCAACAATGTTGTGAGGTAACGGGCAAGTTCTGGCACCCTGAAAATATTCTAAGTTCGCAGTTGGCGTGGCCACGCAGGGGCCTCTCGGCGGGCCCCCGGCTGCCGCACGGTGCCGGACATTTGCTGTAGCAACAGGGGCAGCCCCGGCACGTGGTCCAGGTGGACCGTGTGGCTGGGAATTCCACATTGACACAGTGTCGAGTACGGTGCTTTGTGTCGATGAAGGAGATGTGTATGCCAAAAGTGCCAAAGATGGCGGAGTTTGTGAGACCATTGTGGGAGGCATTCCAAAGCTTGTGGAGAAATTAATAATAGCCAGAGGAATCATGGTACCACAAAGAGAAACATGTACATTACCACTATTTGCACAACGATTCTGATGTTGTGATCTGATTTTCAAAATTGATGTTAGATTAAATTTTATTATCTGATTGTAAATTACACAAGTAACACCCAGCAATGAATTTCCAAAATCTAAACAATTCATCCGATTTTGTCAATCCACATGTCTTTAGAAAGCTATTAGTGTAAACCTAAATAGGTATGAATTACAGGCATGTACCTTGAATAGTACACAAGTTATTGGACGTCAAAGTGGCCGATTACTATCGATCACGTCAGGCCATAAGTACTCCACAGTTAACGAAAAAAACGGTAGCACCATTCTTATAAATATATTTTTTTATCTATGTCTTTGTTCATATCCAATATATACTATTCATGAAGAAATTGGTCAAATATTTACTGTTTTAGAAAGCACAGAGACATTAGGCTACTGGCCTAGTTTTTGTTTCTGTTCCTTTGATATATGTTTATTTGATTTGTTTATGTATTTAATAATGTGCGTTAGAGATTATTTATGGTCCAGCCATAAGAATATTTATTCAATTTCAAGTTATTTAAATATAAATCCAGTATTTCGTATGTGTTTCAATATGTCTGTAAGTGTGCATTGGCTTGGACAAATGGCTGGAGTGCTCTAGCCAATCACAGCGCTCATTAATGGGGAAACTGTGTGGAAGTGGGGACGGAGCAGGAGTTTGCGAGAGGACACGAGGGGTGCCTGGTGGGAAGGCATGACGGAGGGTCGCAGGAAAGACTTGGAGAGTGGAGTAGTTTGCGCATCGTCATGGCTTCTGCAGTGAAGACATAGTATGCATTTAGAAGTGAATATCTTGCGAGCTATGTTGTTGTTCATAACTAATTACTTGAAGTGGGAATCTATTGTTTCCCTGTTATTCAACTTAGATTTTATTTAATTGCTGGACCATCGACAACAGTAAGTGTTATACAGTAATGAACATCATTCTTAAAGTTGCTTCTGCTATCGTACTCATCATTTAAAGTAGTTAAAAATAGTACCTCCAGGTTTTGTTTAATTTCAATCTTTCAATTATGAATTTCTGTTACATTCAAAATTCACAATTGCCGAGTGATAGGAACCTTTGAGCATTTGATTTATGTGTATATTCATATTGTATACCATAGACTCAGCAGTATTTGTCTTGTAATGCGTCAACTATGTATTAAAGCCACTAGACAATGAAACCAGCCAAAAGATTTAATATTTCAACTCTGTGTTGGAGGGTACATAGTTGAGGGCCACCACATCATTTTTTCCCCCTTGAAAGCCTGCAATGTTATACTGATTGTGAAGTTTCTTAAGTCTCTCTGATGTACTGATGACGAATACAAAATTAATGTTGAAATATTAGTGGGATTTTGTTGTATTTGTTTAAATGTAAGTGCGAGTTATCCGTATGTTAATTGACTGCACCACTGTAGCAAATGATGAAATGTACTATGAAAGACAATGCAATATGACTGTTGTAATTATTACCACGAGCTGCAGCACATGCAGTGTGGCGTACCAGTTAGTGTCACTGGCTGCAGTGCTGTGGGTTGCCATTTCAATCCCATCACTAGCAGTTATTGTTTATTGGGTAGTGATCATTTCTGGGAATTTCTCAGAAGGTTGTGGTAACAGACTGACCTATAGCACAATTGAAATGCAGGCTGGATTGGAATGTAATAATCTGGTTGTGAGTTGGCAAAGACAACAAACAAATATGTAAAACCAAAATATTGTCTCAGAATGCATAGTACATTTAGCATCCACCTAACAAAAAAAGAGTGAAGAACTTGGAAGACATGGTCTGATGTTGATGCAACTTTCTGTGTGTACATGCCATCATTAGGTACACAAAAGATTGCAATTGTAATTATCTGTGACAGACAGAAGAGCCATAAACTGCATCAGTGTTGTTCGTGTTCAGCGTTGTTACCAGGCCTGGTAAGAGATGTCGAGAGAAACACTGTGGAGGACATGGAACTGCCTTGTACTCACATGAGACAACATTACCAGCACCAGTATTTTGAAAGTCCTCATACCAGCACTTGCATAATACCTATGGCAGCACACACTAAAGAGCAACACAAGTGCCTGTCAATTCTGACCAGTACTGAGACAATTAACCATCACAGGTCATACTCAAAATGACAATCAGTAGGAGAAATACATGCTTCCAGTATGGTATGGAATGACATCTACACACAACCTAGCATTTTGGCAGAGATGTCCAAATGTCATTGCATATCATTGAATGTAGTTGGTATGACCTGGCAGAGAGTGTCTTTCAGCTTTCCCCACAGAAGAAAAGAACTATAGGCATCAAATCCATTGAATAGGCCAGCCAAGGTGCACATACTCTCTGACCAATCCAATGATTTGGAAACAGTTCATGATGACATGCTGTAGTACCTTGTGCACTATGGGGCTGGACAGCCATCATATTGATACCACAGGTTCCTCTTAATCTGTAGAGGAACTACTTCTAACATTCGCGGAACAGGATCTCATTAGGAGGCTGCAACACCTGTGCAAGTTGTAAAGCAGCAACCTCCTTTGGCATTACTTTTCCTCAACAGAAGTAGTCAATTCCAGATATATTTTCGAATTTTGGACAGGTCAATATTATCTCAGTCTTGTATCAGAAAAATTTCATATAATTTTATATATAATATGCTATATTTCAAGTTAAAAACTATAAATCGAATTACTTTATATTCATTGTTGCATTTCCTAGCTCTGTATTACAGCCCCCCCCCCCCCGAAACGTTTGAAATTACGAAATATTTGAAATACTTAATATTTCTATTATTACTTACACATTTTGGTACTGTTTAGTATGTTTAATTCTGGATTCGCTTACAAAATAATAGAAATTCATTTGTCAAGAAAATTTTGTTATTACCGCAGAGAGAGGAGTAAGCACACCTCTGATGTGATTGCATGTTTTTTTGTATTTTGTAAGAACAATGTAATTTCGGCTTTATTAACTTGAAAATTCAAAAGACAGTGTGGTATAGTAAAATATGAAGCAAATAAATGTAAAAAAAAGAAACAAAAATTCTGTGCATGCAATTTTTTCAAATTTATTTACGTCAATTGGAAAAATTTGAGCTTCAAGAATCAGACCCCTGCGGCATGAAGAATTGAAGCCAACTGAGTGAGAAAAGAAGATAAGTAAAGAGTTTATTGTATATATTAATGCTCTTGTAATTTTTGAAAGAAAAAAACTTTACAGTTGACAATAGTACTGACAACGACAAATTTTGGGACAGGGAGATTTTAAGTGGCATTGTCAACTGAGATCAGTTGACTATTAATGAAGTTTTGTCTGTTGCAGAAAAGAAAGTACTTTATTGCATTTACAATTTATGTATGAATTAATTTCCAAAGACACAAAGAAAGAAGACCGAGGGCTGCCCAACAAAGCAAATCACATCAATAGTGATGGTGTACTAACAACAATGACATACCAGATCGAATAAAGCGGACTTTGCAACTACAAAAAGGGACATCAAAAAGGAAAGATAAGTACAAACTATTTGTGAAGTTAATTTATTTGTGGACTTGTGTGTTTGTTAACAAAATGAAGAGAGGTGAGGGTAGGACTGAGGCAGAAGTGAAAGCTGTAGGATCCAGTCAGGAAATGTCTGAGCCGAGTGAAATCGCAGACACCAAAGAAACTGTACTAACTGACATTCTACAGTTAATTTTAGCGAAAATTGAGGAAATGAAGACAGATAATAGTACATTAGACAAAGTACAAGATCAAATGGACCAACCCAGTAATTAAGTTTCACTGCTAAAAAATCCGTTGTCACAGGGGTTACAAAGTATGAATGAAAAAGGTGATGTTTCAGAAAATAAATTTATCGTTTTCGAGAATGAATTGATAGTTTAGTCAGTGAGACAATCAAAGAATGTTGATGTTGGCAAAGTGGAAAGAAGGGTGTAGTGGAAAAGATGGAACAAAACATTGCTAATTTAAACCAAAAAATTTTAAATGTTGGAAACAATATGGAAACTAATGTAACTGTTTTAGATCAAAAAATTTAAACAGTTCAGGATAGTTATATTATCCAAAATCTGTGTGAAAACAATGGTATGGTGTGGTCCAGCACTCCTACCAAAAATTTCCATCAGACTATTAAATACAGTGGATTTTCTGTATCACTGTAGAGATACTTTTGCCTCGGGCATGAATGACAATCAAAAAATTAAATTAGTTAAAAGATGTCTTGATGGTGAAACTCTATCATGGGTAAATTTAAATTTAAGTCAGTGGAGAAAATATCAAAGATTCAAGAAAAGTTTTTTAAATAAATTTTGGTCAGAAGCTGAACAGCAGAGAACCAAAAGTGAATTTTGAATGGTCCTAATTATAGGAATAGGGACAGTACTTAAAAAGAGTTTTGGAAGAACCAACTTAAAAAATTAACACACCTTGATGAACCCTTTAACAAAATGCCCTTGATTGATGCACTTAAAAGCAGATTACCTGGGAGGTTGCCTTGGGATTTAGTACATGGAACTGATGATTGTCTTGAACAATTTTTACAATATTTTGACAGGCTGGACAGAGCAGTACAAAGAAGTATGTACAACAATAATCAGAGTTATAGAAAACACAATGTCAGTAATCACAGAAACAGAGATAACGGTAACTTCTATCAGGATTAAAGAGTCAATAGGGAGAGAAATTTTGAGCATCAGCAGAATGCAAATAATGGGGATAATCATGGGATTTTTAATAGGAAACAATCGTAGAAGTGACTACTGAGGAAACAGCAGTTCGCCTCAATGAAGATCCACAATTCTGGAGCGAGCAAACACAAAAAGCAAAGGATCACAAAGTTACACTTGCGATTAGACAATAATAACAGTGTTAATAATATGGCACATGTATCTGAAATTGAACAGAAGGAATATCAGATTTCTCATTTATGTTTTGATCAAAAGTTTTGGAATACTATGTTGAATTATGGTGATCTAGGTACTAATCACAAACCAGAATGTGAGAGTAGTGAGAATTTTGATGTAGTGCGTACTAATGATGTTATTGATGTACGTAAATCAGGTGATGACTGTACTGCATCTGAACTAGGTGGTGTTTTTTATGTACATGTGAATGAGAGGTGTGAAGTAACTGAGGTCAAGTCTGATGCTGGCGGCTTACTGCAAATGAATGTAGGTGAGGTACATGACTCTGATGGAAATGAGACTTTTATTGTTAGTGACATTGTTACTGAACCAATTTTGGAGGAATATGATGATGATGATGATGATGAGTATCAGGTATTTGCAGAGTTTAAGAATAATGAAGTTTCTGAGTTATTTGTGAATGATGTTGACAATACAGATAAGGCAAATGATGTATGCGAGTTGTGAGTGAGTGTCATTGAATACCTTTGAGCCCAGAGAATAAAGGTAGAAACTTTTTGAAGTTAGTTTGGGACCAGACTGATGATAACAGAGATAAATGTGTATTGTGGAATAAGTTAGCTATGGTTAGTCAGAATATGTGTCCAAATTGGTGGACTGAAGTGAAAGAAGATCTAAGCAGGAAGTGTAATTTTGACAGTAATGTTTTTTGTGTTCTTTGTGTAACAAGAGATGTTAGTTGTGCCATGGAATCTATTCGTTGTGTTCAATATTTAATGATAATAATAATAATAATATTTATTCAACATCGAATAATCAAATACAATCCCTAGGAATAATACAGATGACAACATGAGCAACCAAAGTAATGCTATGATACCTGGTAAGTCGATAGAACCCTGTGAAAGCAGTGTGACATACCATCTGATAAAATTCAAAATGGCCTTTCGCATGAAGTGTCTGACAACAGAGAAGATGATTCAGGTTTTGGGTGTCCTTACATTAAAGTTAAGATTGATCAGTGGGAAGGTAACTTTTGGAATGATACAGGTAGTCTGATTTGTGGTATATCTGATTAATTTAAAGACAAGATCAAATATAGTAAGAATTTTGTGGAAACAACCATTGTAGGTGTAATGGTAAGAGGAGATACAGTCAAGCAAAGCAAACTGGTAAAATCTGAGGTAGTGTTAACTTTTAGTATAGCAGACAAAATCTTTGAACATGGATGCTTAGTGATCCCTAGTCTGGAAAAAAATATAATTCTTGGTATGGATTGGATAGTGAAAGTTGAGGCTTTTTTTGGAGGGAATGCAAAAGAATTGTTTATTTTGGAACCTAAAAGTAATACTTATGTGAAAACTAATATCTGTATTTTAAACCGTGGTAAATGTTTTAACTGTTGGCAAAACATTGTGAACCAAGGTGAGTTCAATGTGTTTGATGATGATGACTGATGATTGAAGCTCAGGATTTTGAAAGTGTGGTAGATTCTAAAGTAAGGGAAGCTACAATTCTTAATTATCAACAAAAGGAACAACTTTGGAGTCTGTTATTGGAGTTTAGAAATGTGCTGATGATATACCAGGGAAAGTGAAAGGCTATCGGTGCATGCTTTACCTTAGAGATCATCAACTTTTCTTTCTCAAGCCATATAATGTACTATTTTCAAAAAGGATAGATGTTGAGTTAGAAATTCATAAAATAGAAACATGGTGGGTAATTGAGAGAAGTAGGAGTGTTTACAATAATCCTTTAGTTGTGATAAGTAACAGAAATGGTAGAGTGAGAATTGTTTGGGATTTTAGACATCTTCATAAGTTTCCTATCAGAGATAATGACCACCCTGAGAACGTGGATGATCTGTCACAGAAATCTGATTATGTAAAGTACGTGAGTGGTTTGGACATGACCTCCAGATTTCAAGTTGTGTCAAAGTCAGATATTGTTCAGACCAGATTTCTCTCTTCCTTTTCGTATTATGACAGACTACAGTGATGTTGATTTGGGTGCTCATTTATTTCAGGATGTTGAAGTTGATGGTTTTAATGAACACAGAGCTTGCATTTGCTAGTAGAGTATAGCATAAGAATGAAAATACATGCACTGTAAATAAGAAAGAACTTTTGGCTGTACATTGGTACATTGGGTGTTCAACAAGTTTAAAAATTATCTACTAGGTCACAAAATCATCATCTATAGTGATCACAAAGCATTATATTGTCTCCAGGTGTGTAAGCTGTACCATAAGAGAATTACTTGTTGGGCCTTATTTTTACAGCAGTTCAATTATAAAATCAGATATGTTAAGGGCACAGACAATGTAGTTGCTGATGCTTTGTCTAGGCTACCTTTAGGGAGTAAATTATCCAACAACTTTGGAGGAGGAGAGAAATAATTTAAAATTATGTGCTTGAGAGGTGTGAAAGAGGAAAAAGAGATCTTGAAAATTTGCAATGACATCCGCAGGTATCAAAATCATGATCAAAATTGGATATAGGTTAAGAGAATGTTGGGTAAGAAAGGAGGAGAAAAGATGGAACAATATTATAAGGGACACAAGGGTATTTTATTCAGGAGACATACAATTGACTCAGATGTCTGGAAACTATGTTGGCCATAACAGTTCATTGACACTTTAATTACTTATGCACATGAGAGTTTTGGTCATTGTGGATCAACCAAATATAAACAAAAGATTCAGAAAAATATCTATTTTTGTATTATGTGAAGGAGAGTCAAGAAGAAGTTTGCCAGCTGTGACAGATGTCAGAGAGTGAAGGTAAGTAGCCAAACAAGTAGATGACAAATGGAAAACATACTGCCTTATAATAAACTAGATCTCATGTCTGTGGACATTTATGGACGTTTGTCTAAATCTAAAAATGGATTTTGTTATGTCATTGTGGCGGTTGATGTATTTTCAAAGTTCATGCAGCCATTTCCTCTTAAGAAAGCTACTAGTAAGCAAATCATCTCTCAGTTTGAAAACACATGTTTTCATCAGTTGAGTATTCCTAAAACAATTTTATCTGATAATAGTTCACAGTTTACATCACAAGCTTGGAAAGATTTTGTTGATCACACAAAATTAAGCCATATTCTAACCTCAGTGTACCATCTGTCAAAAAATCTTGCAGAAAGATATACCAGAGAGACTGGTATACAGTTTAGAAAATATTTTAGTTAGAATCCTACCAGTCACATAGATTATGCCAGTGATTTTGGGGATATTATGCATAGGTTACAACATTCTTCAACAGGTTTTTAGGTTTTTCACAATTTGAAATCATGTTTAACAGTAGAGCAGCCCTACTTTATTTCTGAGAATGTTGAGTTTTCTCCATGTAAAATTCTGTTCATTGTTACAATCCATATGTACTACCTCTTTGTTTAGAGTTAAAATTATTTTTTTAGAAACATTTGAAATTATGAAATATTTGGCACAGTTAAAATTTCTATTGTTAATTATGCAATTTGGTACTGTTTATTACATTCACTTCTGGATTCATTTATAAATTAATAAAAATTCATTTGTCAAGAAAATTTATAAACCATTTGGAATATTGTTATTACTGCAGAGCGAGGAGGTAGTATTGGGCATGCCTCTAATGTGATCAGACGTGTTTCTGTATTTTGGAGGAACAATGTAATTTCAGCTTTGTTAATGTTAAAATTCAAAAGACAGTGTGATATAGTAAAACGTGAAGCAAATAAATTCCAAAAAGAAACAAAATTCTGTGCAGTCATTTTTCAAAATTATTTACATATACTGGAACCATGAGAACCTAAAATGTGAAAATTTCAGTGTCAAGAATCAGAACCCTAGACCTGAAGAACTGGAGCAAACTGCGTGAGAAAAGAAGACAAGTAAAAAGTTAAGAATAAATTTTACTCATCTAGAATTATCTGAAATGACTAACCTTGTCAATGTTAGTGACACTATGGACGATGATGTTCCAACTCAGGAAGCCAACAGGGAATGTCAACAGCAAATAATGCATGTTTTGGTGGTTTATCTGGCCCCTGGTTTCATTGCCATTATGTGGAAGATCACAAACTTTCCTTATACCAGCACTGAACTACTTTCCAAACGTTCAAGAAGCCTCATTTTGACAGGACGGAGCGACATCACACACTGCATCCCAATCAAAGGCATATGCATGAGAATTGTTTGGCAACTGTGTGATCTCACAATTTGGTAACATTCCCTGGCCACCTAGATGGACAGATTTACCCATTTGTGATTTTTTCTTGTGAGGCTACCTCAAGAGTAAAGTCTACACGACTTGATCAAGAACCCTGGATGAGTTAAAACAGAGTATTCGGGATGCAATTCACAGCACCCCAGCTGTGATATTGCAATGGTCAACGAGTAATCTCAACGGCAGGTTTCACGAATGTATTCATACAGAATGATGCCATCTAAAGGATAGAATTTAAAAAAAAAAATGATAAATGCGATCAATGTTTCGTAAATGGTAAAGTTGTGAGGTTTCAATTACTATGAATGCAATTTCTTTCCTTCATCACTTCTTGTTTTATTGGAATGTGGAAATGTTCCCATATTTCTGTGTCACCCTGTAAATTCTGTGCAAAAGGAATCACAGAATTTGCTGCAATAAATCTAAAATGGGGTGGCAGAGAAAATACAGCAACTGTCGGTGTGTATAGGCCACCTGGGGCACGTATGGATACATTTTTCAAAAACCTTTCTGACTTGCTGATATATATAGACAGTACATTTTTTGTATTAAATGATGGTATAAATACTATAATAAAAGGGGATATAAATACAGACTTGTTAACAGATAATGCCAACGCCAAAAAGCTACACCTCCTACTCGATAGATTCAGCTTGATGCGAGTTACCCATGAGCCAACTAGAGAGATTAGCAACAACAAAATATGTCTGGATAATATAATAATAAATGTAACCCATCTTACCTACAGAGCAGCTGTTCTAAAACTAGTCATCTCTGATCAAAATGCAGTACAGCTCCAATTGGGGCAAGAAAAAGAAGTATGTATAATGATAACATCAATAGACTGAACCACATGTCAGCACACATGTTATGATTTTTAGAACAATAGGTCTCCCTATGATAGCTTTGCTTCTGACTTCTACAATTGTTTTGATGCCACATGCCCCCTTGCTGCTAAGAAAGTTGAACGAACTAAAAATATAAATAGAAGTATCTGGATAAATAATGATGTCTTTGAAGCAAGGCAAAAATTAGACTTCTACAATTGTTTTGATGCCACATGCCCCCTTGCTGCTAAGAAAGTTGAACGAACTAAAAATATAAATAGAAGTATCTGGATAAATAATGATGTCTTTGAAGCAAGGCAAAAATTAGAATTATTCCATAGTGCAATGTTGAGTAACAGACTATCTTTCAAGCTAAAGGAGGTTTTCAAAACTTATCAAGAATACTATAAAGATTTATTGACACAGACCAGCTGCAACTATGTTGCAAACAAGCTTCAGGCTTCACACAGTGTTACTACTGGTGTCTTGGGAGCGAGTAACTATTTTATAACAGGCAGGGCAAAAGCTGCATGGACTTTAATATTGACCACAATGGGATGGTAGCAAAAGATGAACTTGAAATTGCTAACATATTCAATGAATATACTTCTTCAGTGGGGGAAGCTATCAATGACAAACATAATAACATGCAGTATAATTTTAAAGGCAGTCCTTCTCAGCATAACATACATTTAACCCCCATGAACTGCAAAGAAATCATTAACATCATTAGCTCTCTAAAATCTTCCCGTTTCACAGGCATTATGGGCTCAGTATTAATGTATTAAATGTGTGCAGACAAAGTGTGTCTGTACCTCTGTCTGTACCAGTAAATAATGTAATAGAATCAGGCACCTTCCCAGACAGACCAGAAATAGCTCATGTAACACCAATCTTTAAAAAAGGGGACAAACTCAAACTTCAGAACTACATACCCACCACAACACTTCCAGTCTTTTCCAGAATAGTTGAAAAAATCATATACACCAGAATTATAAGCTCACTCCCGATGCACTACCCAATGTTTGAAAATCAAAATGGTTTCTTAATATGTAAATCAACCAGCAGAGTACCTGCTCAATTAATTGAAGAGATAACAAGTGGCACCGAGAACAAGCAACATGTTGCAGGTGTATACCTCTAGCTGGAGAAAGCTTTCAACTGTGTGACTGCCACAATCCTGTTAGAAAAGTGTGGAATATTGGAATCAGAGGCACTACTCATGACCTAATAAAATCTTACATGAGTAACCAAAAACAGTTTGTACTACTTAAAGCTGAAAGTGGTGTTCACAAATCCAAAATAACTAATATAAGAAATTGAGTGCCCAGGGCTCAGTATTGGGTCCTCATTTGTTTTTAATTTATGTAAATGACATAAGATATTGCTCTCAGAATTCCAAAATTGTTCTGTATGCAGATGATACATCCATTGTGTGTAAAAAGAAATCATGTAATGAACTAGAGACCCAGTGTAATAACGTGACAAATGATATTGTACAGTACTTTAATGAAAGCCACTTAAATGTAAGCAGTAGCAAAGCATGACTCATGGAGATCAGGAACAGTAGTTTTAATAATGAAAGTAAACTACACATAGGCAATGAGTTAGTAAAAAAAGACTTTAGTGTAAAATTCTTTGATTTAACAATTCAAAGCAATCTAAATTGGAACACACATGTTGACACTCTAGCATGTAAGTTGTCTAAGATTATATTTACAATTAATATAATTAGCAAGTTCTTCAAAGACACTGTTTTCCTAAAGACGGCATTTCATGCCCTATCTTCCTCTCACCTACATCATGGATTAGAATATGCAGAGCAACAACCAAAGCAAATCTAAATATCCTATTGCCACTTCAGAAAATGGCTATAAGAATCATCTGTGGAGCAAAATATAAGCAATCATGCTGTGGCTTGTTTCCAAAAACCGGTGTACTAACTGTAGTAAACATGTACAATATAAAAGCCATATTACTTGTTAAAAGACTGCAGCCCAACATTTGTTCCAATTTGCATCAGTACAATATGAGAAATAAATAAAAAATTTTACATCAGCAGCCACAGAATAGCACTCTATGAAAAGGGTCCACAATATTAAGGTTTAAAGTTACTCAATGTACTGCCCAGTAAAGTTATGGCCCTATCCACAATGAAGCTTAAATTTCAGCTAAAGAAATTCCTGTTACAAAATCTGTTTTACACAATTAAAACACACCATACTTCCATGCAGAATAAGAAATGCTTTGAAAAAATATGTAAATAGTTTTAAGCAAACCATTTTATTTGCAATTTATTTTGGTAATTATTGCTGTAACCTGCAATGAATCATTCGATGTTGAATAAAGTAAACTTGTAGAAATGGTCAATATTTTTGTTGTAAATTGTCGTAGCTGTGTTGGGAAAGAACCAGAGCTGTAAGCCCTAATAGAAAGCACTGGAGCTCAAAGACAAGGGTTGGAACTTAAATAGTGGCAATTATTTATTCACAACCGGTACAAAAGTGTTTCACGTTTGCACCTGTTACTGTCCTTCAAAGTAGTCACCAGCGTTGTGTAGAACCCATTGCCTGCAAAGTGGAAGGCGTAGTATACCGTTGAGGGAGCCTGTTTAGTGATGGTGCGAATGGAGCGGTCTAAAGTTATGGAGATTCTTGTGTACGACTGTGATGGTGGTATCCTAACGCATTACATTTCTCCATGGCAGACTTTCAATGCATTCAACGCACAGTATTACTGTTCATTTTTGGAGCATCACCTGAAACCAGCTTTGCACAAGAAGCAGCATCACTTTCTGTGCAACCCACCCATTATTTTCCAAGACAATGCGCGGGCGCATACTGCGCATGCTGTGGCTGCTCTGTTGGTCGATGGGACTGGGAAGTACTGTACCATCCACCGTACTCCCCAGAGTTAAGTCCTTGTGACTTTGATTTGATTCGAAAGATGAAGGAACCACTTCATGACATTTGCTTCAGAACTGTTCCAGAGATTCGAAAGGCAGTAGACCGCTCCATTTGCACCATCACAGAACAGGTTCTGCTAACAGTATACTACACCTTCCACATTGGTGGCAATGGGTTCTACACAACACTGGTGACTATTTTGAAGGACAGTAACATGTAACACTTTTGTATATTGGTTGTGAATAAATAATTGCCACTATTTCAGTTCCAATCCTCATAGTTATAGGTACAGAAAACTGGCTAAAGCCGGAACTAAGTTCAGCAGAAATTTTTCTACCAATCTAACAATGTTCAGAAAGGATAGATGAAATAAAATTGATGGTGGAGTATTTTCTGCTGTCAGAAGTAGTTTGACCATGTAGTGAAATTGAAGTAGATAGTTCCTGCAAAATAGTATGGGTAGAGGTTATACTTGACAATCGGACTGAACTAATAATTGGATCATTTTACTGGCCCCCGACTGAGAAGACATAGTTGCTTGACAGCTCAAAGAAAATTTGAGTCTCATTTCAAACAGGAACCCCATTCAGAAAGTTATAGTTGTTGGTGACTTTAATCTACCCTCGATATGCTGGAAAAATTATACGTCTAAAGCCGGCAGCAGGCATATAACGTCATCTGAAATTGTACTGAATGTTTTCTCAGAAAATTATTTTGAACAAATAGTTCATGAGCCCACTTGAAGTGTAAATGGTTGTGAAAGCATACTTGACTTCTTAGCAACAAATAACACTGGACAAACAGCGAGTATCATGACGAATACAGGGATTAGCGACCACAAGACAGTATTTGCTAGGCTGAATACTGTAACTCCTACAACCATCTATTTAAAAAACCTGACAAAACTGGTCTTCATGCCTATTAAAGACATTCTGCACTCCTTCTGATCTGATCATGTAAGATTCCGAAAGTTGAGGAATGATTTCAAAGAGATAGTATCAACAGCAATTGAGAGATATATACCACATAAATTAATAAGTGATGGTACTGATCCCCCTTGGTACACAAACCAGGTCAGATCAGATTATGCGATAAGTCACACAAATCTGAAGGCTGCAAATTAAACAAAATACTTAGGGATTACAATTACAAATACCCTAAGTTGGAACAATCACATAGATAAAGACTGTGATTCATTGGCAGAACACTTAGAAGGTGCAACAGGTCTTATAAAGAGACTGCTTACACCATGCTTGTCCAGCCTATTTTGGAGTACTGCTGTGTGGTGTGGGATCCACATAAGTGGGACTGATGGATGACATCGAAAAAGTACAAAGAAGGGCAGCTCGTTTTGTATTATTGCAAAGTAGGGGAGAGAGTGCCACAGACATGATGCGTGAGCTGGAGTGGCAGTCATTAAAACAAAGGTGTTTTTCTCTGCAACGGGATCATCTCATGAAATTTCAATCACCAGTTTTCTCCTCCAATTGCGAAAACATTCTGCTGACACCCACCTACATAGGGAGAAATGATCATCATGATAAAATAACAGAAATCAGGGCTCGCACAGAAAAATTTAAGTGCTTGTTTTTCCTGCACACTGTTCGAGAGTGGAACGGTAGAGAGACAGCTTGAAGGTGGTTCATTGAACACTCTGCCAGGCACTTTATTGTGAATAGCAGAGTAATCATGTATATGTAGATGTATTATTATTTTTATTATTATTTCTTTCCTTCCTCGAACGTTATGTCTGGTTAAAAATGGAAAGTGACATGAACCTTGATCACGTGTGACTTCCTTTTGACTGAAAGGTATATATAACACTGCATTTAGGAACTTTTGGGTAATTGAACATGTATCAATAATTACAGATTTCTGTAGTTGTATATATACATTTGGATGTAGCTGTATTGCGTTGATGTACTGGTGGATATTGTGTGGTATGACTCCTGTAGTTGATAGTACAATTGGAATGATGTCAACTTTATCCTGATGCCACATGTCTTTGACTTCCTCAGCCAGTTGGATGTATTTTTCAATGTTTTCTCCTGTTTTCTTCTGTATATTTGTTGTATTGGGTACAGATATTGCGATTAGTTGGGTTAATTTCTTCTTTTTATTGGTGAGTATGATGTCAGGTTTGTTATGTGGTGTTGTTTTATCTGTTATAATGGTTCTGTTCCAGTATAATTTGTATTCATCATCCTCCAGTACATTTTGTAGTGCATACTTCTACGTGGGAACATGTTGTTTTATTAGTTTGTGTTGTATGACAAGTTGTTGATGTATTATTTTTGCTATATTGTCATGTCTTCTGGGGTATTCTGTATTTGCTAGTATTGTACATCCGCTTGTGATGTGATCTACTGTGTCTATTTGTTGTTTGCAAAGTCTGCATTTATCTGTTGTGGTATTGGGATCTTTAATAATATGCTTGCTGTAATATTTGGTGTTTATTGTTTGATCGTGTATTGCAATCATGAATCCAACCATCTCACTGTATATATTGCCTTTCTTAGCCATGTGTTGGATGCATCTTGATCGATGTGTGGCTGTGTTAAGTGATACGGGTGCTTGCCATGTAGTGTTTTCTTTTTCCAATTTACGTTCCTCGTATCTGTTGATGTTATGTTATCTAAAGGGTTGTGGAAGTGGTTATGAAATTGCAGTGGTGTAGCCGATGTATTTATATGAGTGATTGCTTTGTGTATTTTGATAGTTTCTGCTCGTTCTGGAAAGAATTTTCTTAAATTGTCTACCTGTTCATAATGTAGGTTTTTTATGTCGATAAATCCTCTTCCTCCTTCCTTTCTGATTAATGTGAATCTTTCTGTTGCTGAACGTATGTGATGTATTCTATATTTGTGGCATTGTGATCGTGTAAGTGTATTGAGTGCTTCTAGGTCTGTGTTACTCCATTTCACTACTCCAAATGAGTAGGTCAATATTGGTATAGCATAAGTATTTATAGCTTTTGTCTTCTTTCTTGCTGTCAATTCTGATTTCAGTATTTTTGTTAGTCTTTGTCTATATTTTTCTTTTAGTTCTTGTATAATATTTGTATTATCTATTCCTATTTTTTGTCTGTATCCTAGATATTTATAGGCATCCGTTTCTTCCATCGCTTCTATGCAGTCGCTGTAGTTATTCAATATGTAATCTTCTTGTCTAGTGTGTTTTCCCTTGACTATGCTATTTTTCTTACATTTGTCTGTTCCAGAAGCCATATTTATATCATTGCTGAATACTTCTGTTATCTTTAGTAATTGGTTGAGCTGTTGATTTGTTGCTGCCAGTAGTTTTAAATAGTAGTATAGCAAATGTGTTATTTTGTGTGGGTATGTTCCAGTAATATTATATCCATAATTTGTATTATTTAGCATGTTGGATAGTGGGTTCAGAGCAAGGCAGAACCAGAAAGGACTTAATGAGTCTCCTTGGTATATTCCACGCTTAATCTGTATTGGCTGTGATGTGATATTATTTGAATTTGTTTGGATATTCAGTGTGGTTTTCCCATTTTTCATTACTATGTTTAGGAACTGTATTAATTTAGGATCTACTTTGTATATTTACAATATCGGTAGTAACCATGAGTGGAGTACACTATCAAAGATTTTTGGTAATCAATGTATGCGTAGTGTAACGACCTTTGTTTAGTTTTAGCTTGATATGTCACCTCTGCATCTATTATCAGTTGCTCTTTACATCCTCATGCTCCTTTGCTGCAGCATTTTTGTTCTTCATTTATAATTTTGTTCTGTGTTGTATGTGTCATTAATTTCTGTGTAATGACTGAAGTTAATATTTTGTATATTGTTGGTAGGCATGTTATGGGGCAATATTTTGCTGGGTTTGCTGTGTCTGCTTGATCTTTAGGTTTCAGATAAGTTATTCCTTGTGTAAGTGTATCAGGGACTGTGTATGGATCTGCAATGTAATTGTTAAATAATTTAGTTAGATGTGAATGTGTTGAGGTGAAGTTCTTTAGCCAGAAATTTGCTATTTTATCATTTCCAGGGGCTTTCCAATTGTGCGTAGAATTAATTGCTCGGGTGACTTCATGTTGCAAAATTATCACTACAGACATTTGTGGTATCATCTTGTATGAGTCTGTTTCTGCTTGTATCCACCGTGCGTGTCATTTATGTTGTACCGGGTTTGACACTATGTTGCTCCAGAAGTGTTCCATGTCTGTTATGTTTGGTGGATTGTCTATTTTAATGTGTGTGTTATCTATTGTCTGGTAAAATTTCTTTTGGTTTGAGTTGAATGTTTGGTTTTGTTTCCTTCTATTTTCACTTTTTTTGTATCTTCTAAGTGGTTTGGCCAATGATTGTAATTTCTGCTTCTTTTCATCTAATTGCTCTATCGCTTCTTGTTGTGAGATTTTACCTAACCTTTTTCATTTTTTGTCTGATTTTTCATTTCTTATAAATTTTGTTAGCTGTCCGATGCTTTTCCTCAGTTTTTCTATTCTGATCTGTAGCCTGTGTTGCCATGCTGGTTTTGTGGGTTTCTTCTGTGTGTTGGTTTGTTTCTGATCTCTGCCTAGTGTGTATATTTAGTGTAGTGAGTGCTCCTACATAAACCGGTAGTTGTAACTCTTCCATAGTTGTATTTTCATTTACTTTGTTGTGTACGATTGTGCTGATAGTTGTTATTGTTGTTTCGACTTGTGGGTTATTTGGTGGTCTATGCAAGAATGGTCTAATGTCTGTATTTGTGTCTTTGTATTCTATATATGTCAACTGAAATTTTTCTTCTATATCTAACATGTGTGTCACTTCATGGTCTATTTGTGCTTGTTCTGGTGGCTGTCTTAAGATTTCGTTTTCCTCTGATTGTTTAAATGATGTGTGTTGTTCTTTGTTTGTTTGCTCTGGGATGTTTGAGTCCATTACTGTATTTTCTTCTTCTTCTGCTTGCACATTATTTTGTTCCAGTATTTTTTGTACTTGTTGTTTGATGTTTTCTAATTCTGACTTCGGTATCCTGATATTTTTGATTATTACACGAATCTGATCAGCTAGTCATTGTTCTGTTAAAAATTTTAATTCTGGGTGTCTGGTAATAAATGTTGTGTATACTTGTGATCTGTATCCAGTTGTGCTGGTTCCTAAGTTTGATACTTGGTAATAATGGAACATGAGGTGTTGGTTAACTTCATCTGGTCATCTCATCCTCTGTCTTTGTTTTCCTTCTAGAGTGGTTGCAGGAAGCATTTTCCGTGTGGCTAGCAGTGTTGTTACCATTGTGGATGGGCATAGGGTTCAAGCATCGTCCCCGACCATGACGGCACTTGTCTGAGGCTTCTTTAGTTCTGTCCTGAACCAACTAATCACACTAAAAGGGGGGTTAGCCCTGTTAGTGGTTTGTTCTTTTCGTCGCCTTTTACGACTGGCAGAACATACCGGAGGCCTATTCTTTTCCCGAGTCTGCACAGGGTTTATTATTATTACTATTATTATTATTGTTGTTGTTATTCTAAATTGGTCAATGCACACAAATGAAAACCAACACAACCAGTCTATTCATCAATATGATACACCTACAATGGCAGACTGACATCCCAGCTGCCAGACTTCAAAAAATCCAAGCCAATTACAAACACTTGGGTTTATAATTATTGGAATTTAAGAAATTGCCAACATGGGCACAAGATGTGGCACTTACAGTGTTCAGAAACACCACTTGCAGCTGGCTGTACCATAACTAAATATAATGGCCCAATGTGACTGAACTTGTTTAAACTTGGATACGAGAATGTGCTATTTACCCACAATCTGATTGCTGATTGCAGTACTTTCTAAGTTTGGTGCACTTTGTATAACAAGATGCCCCTGTCTTATCATTTCTGGGTCTTGTAGATGGTCAAAAAAATATAAATTAATTATTTGAAGTAAAATATTGTGGTCCATAACTGGAATAAAGAATTTAACATTTCCTGGATGACTGAACGATGCTGTTACTTTCTCTAAACTCATGAAATGAAGTATCCACAAGCTTTAAAGTAGACGTGAATGAAAAAACTATTGAAACCTTGTGGCATCTGTTTCATTGGATCAGTGGTTACAGTGCATATAATTATATCAAGAGAACTAAATGCAAATTTATAGGTGCCACTGACTGGGTGACTAACATTATTCTCCCACTGATGCTGAATGTGTAGCTCACACTCATTCCTTTTCTGTAACAATAAAGATAATGAAAGACACATCCTGGTGCAGCACAGCCTGTAGACCGTGTCAAATGAAATGTGAACAATTGTATAAGCTTTTTGTGCAAGCATATTGTATGCTGTTCGGTCAACATACTGCTGAACAAGTAAGAGAATTACACAAACACAAATAAAAAGATTCAAAAGCACTATAATGCAGAATGAAAAATAATTTTTTCTTTCAGTATTTGTCATCAATAAAATGGAATGCTTGTCACATAACTTTATTCATAAAAGCTAACTGGATAGATAAAAAAAAGGTATTACAATTTTCTAGCTTTCGGGGCCAGTAGCTCCTTCTTCTCATAAAAGGGTTGAAGGTGAAGGAAGAAGGGTGAGGGAAAAGAACTGGTGAGGTTTATGGGAAAGGGTAGAATTTGGAAAAGTCACACAGGTCCCCGGGTCAGGGCAGGTTTGCCAGACTTGGTGAGAACAAAAGATTGATTGTTGGGGACAGTAGCAGGCAAGATTTTGAAACCCGAGAGTTTAAAGGTGAAAGATAGGGTAATATGCAAGACAGAGATTACTGCTAAAACATTGTGCATGAGTTAATAAGAGCAAAATGCTGAGTGCATTGTTTGTGGAAGAGGTGGGAGGGGGATGGCAAAAAATAGACAGGTCAGAAAATGAAAGATGTTGGAAACCAAAAGGGAGTGAAGAAAGTAATAGTTACTGTGAAAAAATCCTGAGGCCAAAGAAATTAACGTAAATTGAGGGCAGGTGGGTGACAAGAGTCAAGGCCATGTTGTTATGCCAGTTCCTACATGTGATGTTGCAAGAAACATGTTATTTTGGGGCAAGATTCCAAATGGTACGTGTGGTGAAACAGGCACCTAGGTCACGACTGTCATGTCGTACAACACACTTTGCAACATGATGTTCTGTGTTGCCTATATACACCTTTCATCAATAATCATTCTTCCTAACTAATAACTTGGTGGTAGTCAATACATAAAATAAATTTAGAGCTGCGAATGTGGACAAAAATCAAATGTATAATGGAATGACAACTATTAAAATTTCTGCCAGACTGGGACTCAAACCCAGATTTCCCATCTACCGTGAGTGGTCGCCTTACCATTAGGCTATTAGAGCATGACTCACAGCCAGACCCAAACTTTCATATGTTTTGTCAGCCGTGTGTGTACAATATGTACTTGTTCATCCTTTATATATATTCCCGTACAGGCGAGACATTTGGCTTGTAAGTAACTTGTTGTTGTTGGTGGATAAATACGATATTGCAGTGCCTGCGTTATTCCAAATTATGATGTAGGGTTTCTCTGGACATCCGTGCATGTCCAAAGCAACAGGCACTGTGGCAACTGTAGCTGTTATGAGAGTATGACCAATTGTAATTGTGCAAGTATTACAATAGTTGAACAAATAATGGGTGACATCGATATAGCCATTTAGTAAGCCTGGGTGAGTGGCTACACTTTGAAACAAAACAGAAGTCAATATTGCAATTTTTTTACTCTGTTCCTTTATTTGATACTTAGAAGCTTAATGGGAGTTGGAACGCACTATCCCAACAACGCTAAATTTAGAGACTCAGCTTCCCTGTATTTCAGGAAGCACTGTAGCCATTGACATGAAAGTTTTACAGTACATTACACTGTATGTTCTGAGTCTACTGAACTAACCTTCTGTTTAAGTTCTTTGATGCAGTTTGCTCCAGGATTAATTCCCATATGCTGTAGCACTCTCACCCTACCAGTGTCGCCATCATTAAAAGCAATAACAGCATCACTGACCCCTCACTTCAGTGTCTTCACTCCAACAAAAACATTTTTTGGTAAGCAAGGTTTTTGCTCTTTCGGACATGTCAGAAAGCACACCATACATTCATACAATCCCAGATTTAACCTACATAGGGCCTGCATTAACTAGTATCAGAGAAATTTTTTCCAATTTAGTCATGCTTTTGATTCAGATGATACTAGCCTTCAATGTGCACATTTTCTTTTTTTTATTTTGTGTACTTGAAAGGAAAGAAACAAAATATAATGCACTCTTATAACTTTCGTACTCTCAGGAGTCTGCATGCAGTCTGCTCTGTAGCTGTCCCTGCCCTCTGTCTTCGACGCTGCGTACCACAATTGTGCAGCGGCTGCTGCCACCCTCTAGCATCGCTGTCCAGCCCTATGTTCCTCCTGTTTACGAAATATGAAGAATATTTTGGATATTTCACTCTGGCTTTATCGCTGATGCAATATGATCACAAATGAGAGCGCTACATTTTCTCGAGATCGGTGCCGGATAGACCTTCACCCAAGTCTAATGAAAAATTCAGTATCTTCGATAAATTTCATATGCAGTAACATATTATGTAATATTTCCCAAACACAAAATTATGTCTACCCCTGTTTGTCATTGCAAGCTTTTTGGAATTTTGCGCCGTGTATTACTTCTGTGTAAATATCACAATAACTATGACCATTAAAGACATGGTGTGCACATCATCATGAGCCTGACTACGTAATGTAGAAATCAATTTTTTTTACCAAATAGTTTCTGTAAAATCGTCTTAAGAAATACTGCAGCATGTACGTCTTGATGGTATCATCGCCCGCCAGCCAGAAGGTGAAAAACTGGTCACTGTACGTTGGACGCCTTATCCTGCACGGACTCTACCTCAGTTACTAATAAAATGGACTTCATCATTCTCCACAAGGAGATTTTGCCAATTCATGGAGATATGAAATACCATGAAAAATTAAGTCTGAAACTAGGGATAAGATTCAATATACAACAAGACTAAAGAAATTCACAAGCAACAAATTGATAAATATCATAGAAGCTATAATGAGTTTTTATATTTATGGACATTGAAGACAATATTTGGGTGGTCAGGGAAGTAAATAAACAAAAGAGTAAAAATAGCCTAGGCTGCTTTTCTGTAAACTCAGTAGGGTTTGTAACATTGAACTTCCTAACTGTCCAAAAGGGGAAATTTGGAAATATGAGGTTTACCAGCTTTGACTTTTAGTAACGAGGTTTCCCGTGGACTTCATTTCAGGCATGACACAAAGCCAAGGAGATCGTATGGTCATTCGACCAAGGAAAATCCTCGCTGCCACTATTCGGAGATGTAGTAAGAGCATTTAAAAATGAATCCACATACAGTACAAAAAATTTAAAATAAATACACAGAGATAACACACTTAGTCTCTTGGTATTTGTTAGTGATATACATGAACAGTTAGATTCAGCTACCAATTAAATATTTATTAGGGGTGGGCAAGAAATTGTGTATCTATTATAAATCACAGTGATTGAAAAGTTAGAAATGTCACAATAACAACTTTATACAATCTGGCTGCGATATGAGTCACAACTAGGAGTTGCAAGTAGCCTTTAACATTCAAGCTATGTGCCATCTTGCTGAATTTTGTACTTCTTCCTGTGAACCTCTTTTTTTCATGTTCTTCTTCTTCTACTTCTTCCTCTTCTGCTTCTTCTTCTTGTTCTTCTTCGAAGGGCTCTTAGTAGCTTAGTGCACCACTCTTCAGGCTACAGAAGTTTTAAAAACATAGTAAGAAGATAATAAACAATAAAAGAAGTCATTAAAAATGGTGATTCTTAAATTGTAAAATGGCAGGAAACTGTGGAATTTAAAATATAAAACAAGAGTTGGCAATGCAAAGTAAAACGTTCAGTAAGCAGACAGGTGCAATAGTAGACAGACAATTAAGAAATATGGCAACAGTATGGTCTGTGTTCACAACAGATAAAAACTCACACCTAGCAACAGTATGGTTTCTGTTCACTACACTTCAGACAAGACACAGAACACTTTAACACTCACTTAAAACACTGCACTAAGAAGTTGGCATGGAGATGACACACCACAGCCTAGGGCAGAATGGTGAAGGGGACGGGGTGGGGTGGGGGGGACATGAACAAATGAGGGGAAAAAAAGGGAGGAGGTGAGGAATACACTAACAGTTGGGGGGGGGGGGGAGCCGATGTAGGGTGAGGACTCATAATGGAGGGCAGGGTGGACATGAGAGGGAGTGGGTAAAGGCAGAGGAGGGGGATGCAAAAGTACTCGGGGGAGAAAGGAGTCAAAGACAGAGTTTGCAGGAAGAAGGAAAACATGAAGAGGGTGGGGCCAGAGGAAGCCTAGGAAAAAGACAGAGGTAGGAAGGGGGAAGTGAGGATCAAAGTTGATAGGAGGGATAAATGGAGGGAGAAAGGGCATCTTCAGAGAGGGAGAGTTGACAGAAGGCTCCTTGGGAAAGGAGATGAAGGGTGTAGAGGTAGAGGATGGGAGAGTGGTGGTGGGGGGGGGGGGGCACAATGGTGAAGACGCAGCAGAGGGCGGGGGTGGAGAGGAGAGGAGAAACAAGGGGATGGGGGCATCAAGTCTGCAGATGGTGTATAGGACTCTGATATATTCAAGGAAAAGGACCAGATGGGGGAAAGGAATCAGGTCATAGAATTTCCACATGGGGGATGGGAGGCGTATACAGAAGGGAGGGTGAAGTGCAAGTTGCTAGAGGATCTGGAGGGATTTATAGAATTTTGGGGTGGCGGAGATCCAGGCTTGACTGGCATAGCAGAGGATGGGATGGATCAAGGATATATAGGTGTGGAGAATGGTAGAGAGGTTCAACACTTATGTCCGGCCAGAGAGGAGTTTTGGGAGACGGAGGTGGTTGTGGGCTTTCGGTTTGATAGGGAGGAGATGAGGGGTCCAGGTAAGGTGATGGTCAATGTTAAGTCTAAGGTAGGTGAGGATGGGGGAGAGGCAGACAGGATGGGCACAGATGCTAAGGGAAAAATCAAGGAGCCGGAAGGAGGGAGCGGTACGACTTACGATGATTGCCTGGGTCGTGGAAGGACTGATTTTGAGGAGCCACTGGTTACACCATGTGCCAAACAGGTCAAGGTGATTCTGGAGAAGGCATTGGTTCTGTTGAAGGGTAGGAGCAAGGGCAAGGGAAGCGGCGTTATCAGCATACTGCAGGAAGTGGACTGGAGGGATGGGTTTGGGGCATATCTGCTGTGTACAGGAGGTAGAGGAGAGGGTAGGGGACAGAGTCCGGGGAAAACCCACAGAGGGCTAGAAGATGCAGGAATCGGTGTAACGAATGGTGACATAGGAGGGGTGGTGGAGAGGAAGGAGGCAATCAGACCGACATAGGTGATAGGAAGAGCATAAATCTGGAGTTTCAACAGGAGACTGGGATGCCATATGCGGTCGTACGCCTTTTCCACGTCAAGGGAGACAAAAATGGTTGAGCGGCTGGAGTTAAGTTGGAGGGAGAGGAGATGGGTGAGGTATAGGAGTTGATTGTTGGCAGAGAAGGAAGGTCGAAAGCCACATTGTGTGTTGGGGGAGGTGGTGTCGGTGGAGGTGGTGATGGATGTGCCAGGTAAGGATGTATTCTAAGAGCTTTCTGAACACTGAAGTGAGACATATAGGGCAATAGGAAGAGGCATCAGATAGAGGCTTGTTAGGTTTTGGGAGCATCAGGATATGGCAGGTTTTCCACAGGACAAAGTAGAAGCAGGTGGCAAGGATTCCATTGGCAAAGACTACGTTATAGAGAATGGTAAGGGCTGCAAGAAAGGAGGGAGGGCAGTGTTTGAGATGGCGGTAGGTAATGTGGTCACGGGTGGGAGCAGTGTTGTGTTTAGTGCAGAGTGTGAGGCTGATGTCCTGTGTACTGATGCGAGTCGTAAGTTCTCATGGTGGTGTGTGGCCCAAGTACTGGAAGTTAGGAGCAAGGGGAGGAGGGAGCGGTGGTATCCAGACATTTGACAACGTCGGGGAAGAGGGAATAATCAAATTGTGGATCATCTGGAATGGAAAAGACTTTGGATAGGTGGGAGGTGAAGTGGTTGGCCTTACTGATGTTGTCTGGGAAGGGACGGTCATCGAGGAGGAGAGGGTTTTGCAGGGTAGGATGGTTTCCAGAAAAGGCTTTGGAAAGCAGACCAATAACTTGGAAGAGTTTATTGGGAGTGTGGCGTTCAGTTGTGTGCATGTCTATCACCAGGCAAAGCATTCCTTCACAGTAACCATGTCCTGTGAACCTCTTCTCTAGTTGCGATTCCAGAGACAAGTAGCAAGCATAAGTCGCAAGTAGCGAGATAAACGGTGCAGTTAACTGAGGCGTGTGTGGCTCGTGTTCCTGCCATCATGTATTTTACACCCTGTTTTTAATGTACTTCCACCTCGCTACATTAATTTAAATTACTACTGTCACTAAGTTGCTGCTTTGCCTGACCATGACTGGCACTAGCAGCACATTTCGATATATCCCATCTCGTAGTATCTTTGCTCGACTGCTATTACTTCCCGGGCGTTGTCTGTCGTAAGTGAGTTCCGGTCGCGAGTTCAGGCCAGCAGTCAGTTGGACCGCGTCTGGAGCGCAGTCCGGACCTGCCAGTCAAGAGTTGCGATGTGGCACTGGTGCAGTAGGGTCGGAGCAGCGGTGAGGTTGGCGTCGACACGGCTCGCCCGACCATTGCTGCTTCGCATCACTTGAGCGGGTAACGGTCTCGGTGGATCGGTCAGTCATCCTAACAGACGACGCATTTTGGCTCGCCGATTGTTCATGAGTTAGCTGTGTGTGTGTGCATCGACTCCCGATTTGTCATCGTGTGTGCTTACTTACTGTTGGGTATCATTCAGGTCTTCGTGCAAGTGTTTGTCAGGTTGTGTGTGTAGTTGGCGTTATTTCCACTGACGACTATTTTAGATGTTGTCGGCATTCTGAGAGGAGTCGGTCGGTTGCTGAGGACTAGTGAAGTTATCTCCGAGCGGTGAAATCGGTTGGATCTGCTGCGCATCCCTTAGCAGTGTCGAAGCATGTGTGGAGCTGTCCCATCGCTACAAGTTTCTTGGTTCACTGACAAAGGATGTTAAAGTTGAGTAGGGGTTTCAACTATCCAAGCCACATCCATTCATGTTGTGTGGTTCATTTCGGTGGTTCGCTGTTGGGGAGGTTTCCCTGTGAGCAACACCGAGTGTTTCTATTGGTGAAATTTAGTCACCATGTGGTGCAATTAACTATATTGGTTGACTACAATTTGAGAGCACCAGCGGAATTTTCTGCCTTGTGACCGTTAGTATTCTGGTTACTTGCCCTTTCCACTGACGTAAATTCACACAGTGTTCCTTTTGGGTGAAGTTAACTACATTACCGTATTTCAAATTCAAGTGTACCAGCAAAATTTTCTGCCTTATGACCGTTAGTGTTCTGGTTACCTGTCCTGGCCACTAACATAATTTTAGGCAGCGTCCTTTCCTCATCTGTTGTTGCTGTGTGTAGTTTTGACAGCTAATACATATTTCACTGTGGACAATCACGTTCGTAACCTTTTGTGTTTGAGTTCTCATGTACTGATTGGTGGCAAGGAATTCGTTGTGTCGGTCAGTCCGAGGCAGTCCCCTGGTTGAGTTCCGTCAGATCAAGTGTAGTTGGGCTCACCACCTGTCTCACCTAAGTGAACAAGGGCAGACCGACCTCCGAGGAGGTTTCTCAGTGCCGTTTTCTTTATTGTCCTTCTCACCAGTGTTTAATTGTCTATTTACAATATTTCATAGCCAATTATTTAAAAATTCTTGTTTTTACTGGACTTTGTGTGTTTTTGAATTTTGAAAACCAATAGTGGGCTTTAAGCTGTTTAAAACCTTATTATTGAGATTACCCTTTAAGCAAAAACATTGCAGCCTTTTCTGCCTTAAAAGATTATGGTAAAATATTTTAAAAATTTCAAATTTAATTGTGGCTCTTACCAACTTGTATTGCACCTTGCATATGTTTGTCCTATCTACTTTTGCCTTGAGGCTTTCCAGCTTAACTGTGATACCATACATATTTTAATTATTTCATTTGCTATTTTAACTGCATTTTCATTTTATTGACTTTTAAGATTTCTTGTTTGGGGGCCCTCAGCCATAAAATAATTGCCCTTTTGAAACTCATAGATCTAAATATTCGGCTATGTGCTGTTTTGGTTTAATGGTGCTATTAAATTACAATAAATTACAATTTTGAGTGAACCCTACCGACACCTTATTTGGCCCTTTCCACAATCCTAATCACCTGTTCTGCCCTGCGGGTTTAGTGGGCGTCTCATTAACATTCAGTGCCATGTGGCATCTGTTGGCCGACTTTCGTACTTCTTTGTCTCAAATTCTCTCTCTCTCTCTCTCTCTCTCTCTCTCTCTCTCTCTCTCTCTCTCTCTCTCTCTCTCTCTCTCTCCCTATCTCTCTCTCTGTCTTTTTTTTCCTTTATTGAGTTTCAATTCCACATTAAGTAGGCTGGCTGGCAGTAGTTTAGTATTCCGCTGTTCAGCCTACAGAATTTTTAAAAGATGATAATAAGATAATAAGTAATAAAAGCAGGTGATAAGAATGGTGACTTCTAAAGTGTAAAATGGCGGAAAATTGTGGAAGTTAAAATATGAAACAAGAGTTGGCAATGCTAAGTATGACACACCTAAGCAGACAGGTACAATAGTAGACAGACAATTAAGAAACACGGCGACAGTCTGGTTTCTGTTCGCAAGAGATAAAAAAAATCACACACAGCGACAGTATGGTTTCTGTAAAAAGTTGGCATGGAGATGACACACCACAGCCTAAAACAAATGTGTGTGTGTGTTAAGGGGGGGGGGGGTGGAGGGGGGAAGGACCCTGATATATAAGGGGAAAAAAGAGTGGAGGAGAGGAAAAACCAAAGGGAGGGAAAGAACCAACGGAGAGAGAGGAGTCATAACAGAGGCCAGGGCAGACGCGAGACTGAGTGGGTAAAGGCAGAGAAGGGGAATGCAAAAGTATTCTGTGGATGGAAGGGTGTCAAAGAGAGGGTAGGTGGGGAAGTGGGAAAAACAGGATGGGAGGAGGGGGCAAGACGGAGCCTGGGGAAAGAACAAAAGTAGGGACGGGGAGGTGAGGATCATAGTTGATAAGAGGGATAAATGGAGGGAGAGAGGGCATTATCTGGGAGTGGGAGCTGTCAAAAGCCACCTTGTGAAAGGAGATGAATGGTGTAGAGGTGGGACACAATGGTGAAGGCACGGCAATGGGTGGGGGTTGTAGAGGAGAGGTGCAACCAGGGAATGGGGGGAGGTGTAGCGGACACGGATATGTTTGAGGTAAAGGAGCAGATGAAAGAAAAGAATCAGGTCATAGAGGATCTGTGTGTGGCATTGGAGGTCTATGTGGAAGGTGAGGTGGAGTGTGTGGCTCTCAAGGAATTTCAGGGGGGGGGAGGGGATGGCGGAAATCCAGGCATGACTAGTGAAGCAGATGATGATGGAAAGGATCAAGGGTTTGTAGTTGTGGAGGATGGTCGGAGACGAGTTTAAAAAGACAGAGGCAGTTGTGGACTTCGGACTGGATAGAACAGAGATGAATGGTCCAGGTAAGGTGACGGTAAATGGTGAGTCCGAGGTAGGTGAGCATGGGGGAAGAGGTGAACAGGACGGGAGCAGATGGTAAGGGAAAAATCAAGGAGATGGAAGGAGGGGATGGTACGAGCTACGATGATTGCCTTGTCCTTGGAAGGATTGCTTTTCAGGAGCCACTGGTTGCACCATGTGGCAAAAAGATCAAGGTGATTCTCGAGAAGGCATTTGGATCGTTGAACAGTAGGAGTGAGGGATGCCATACGTGGTTGTAGGCCTTTTCCATGGCTAGGGAGACAAAAATGGTAGAGTGGCAGGAGTTAACCTGGAAGGAAAGGAGATGGGTGAGGCATAGGAGATGGTTGTTGGCAGAGAAGGAAGGTTGAAAGCCACACAAGGACTGCAAGAAAGGAGGGAGGGCAGTGTTTGAGGTGACAGTAGGTAATGCGGTCATGGCTGGGAACAGTGTTGCGTTTAGTGCAGAGTGTGAGGATGATGTCCTGTCCACTGAGGGGAGTGTTGAGCTCCAATGGCGGTCTGTGGCCTAAGTACTGGAAGCCAGGAGCAAGGGGAGGAGTATCCATACATTTGATGACATTGGGGAGGAGGGAATAAGCAAATTGGGGATCATCTAGAAGTCTTCAGATAGGTGGGAGGCAAAGTTGTTGGCGTTATTGAGGTTACCAGGAAAGCGACGGTCTTCATGGAGGAGAGGGTATTGTGGGGTAGGACAGTTTCCAGTAAGGCATTGGAAAGCAGACCAGTACTTTGAAGAGATTATTGGGAGAGTAGCATTGAGTTGTGTGCATGTCTGTCTCCAGGCTCAGCATTCCTTTGGACTAAGATTGTTCCGGATGTGTCATTGTGATTGCCGGTGGTGAGTGAGTGTGTCTCAGTCACGGGTGTCGAGGACGGATTGGTATAGTTGAAAGGATTCACAAATGGGGACGGTACGCGGGCGAGGGCTGGGTGGTGATGGTGTATGGCTTTTGTATCGATATGGGCAGCTACGGCATTCATCAAGGTCTGGTGGAGGAAGGTAGCAGTTTGGGAGATGTTGTTCGGATATTGGAGGGTAGGGTTGTGGCATTTGGCCTGGGTGTATATTGAGTCTCGTTAGGCATTCCGGTTGGCGCGGGAGTAATCGTGGACAAGTTTAGGAGGAACATCAGGATGAGGAAAGGGGCGGGGATAGCGACCATCGAAGATGCTGAGAAGGATGGGGGTGTAGTCGCTACCAATGATGTCAAGACTTTCGGCGGTGATTGCCCGAGGAGGTTGGGAGACGCCAAAATCGTGTGAGGAGTGGTATTGGATTCAGGTCAGGTGTGTTGTGTGGGGGAAACCTGGTCTCCCTGGAGGCTGGTGATAAACCAATGCCACCACTGGAGGTCAGCAGGAGGACAGCTGTGGATACTGACGTCTGCAGCAATCTCATATGTGAAGAAGGTGCGTTAGATGTGGGCCAGGATATCGTACGGTAAGGGGGTGCAAACTCAGATGTAGATGGTGGCACATGTGATGGTAAGGGTGGGGAGAAGAGGCTGAGGGTGAGATTCTCAGAGAGATTGTTGAGAAGAGGTTGAGCCAAAGAGGGAGGTGTTTAAGGTGGCAACCCTACTACACATTAGTCTGTGGAGATGGAAAGACGAAGTTGGAGGAAGGTTTCATTGAGTGTGAAGGCATCCACACGGTGTTGATTTAGGGTATGCAGGAGTATTCTGGTAAATGATACTGTAATGTTGTTGTGCCATTGTGGGGGAGATAGAAGAGGGTGGTGAGGGAGGTGAAGGAGAAGTGGGCCTGCTTGTGGGAGTAGGTGGCATAGGTGGTGAGGTGAAAGATAGAACAGGCAGCGAGGGCAGTTTGGGATATGGTGTGGGGGCATTGGAAAGGGTGGATTTTTTGTAGGACTATGGTGATAAAGTGGAAGATGTCCTCTGCAGTAGAAGGACGGCAGAGGGAGTTGTTGGGATGGATGTAATCATCTAGTGGATGGAGAGGGACAGTGAGCTCTGGGGTGATGGGAGGAGGCTCTGCTTTACATTTATATGAGTAGGTAGAATGTGATTTGTTACAGCTACTCGTATTACAGGAGGGGGAAGCGGCAAGGTGGGGGCAGTTCTTGAGGAAGTGTGAATCTTTGCAATGGGGACAGGTTGGGCCCCTTACAATCGGCAATGACATGCACATTATATTTAAGACATCATTGGCAGTGGTAGGATTAAAGCGGGAAATGGGAGGGGTCAACTTTAAGGCATCTATTAAAGATGAGGGGTCCCTCTGTAAGGAGACGGTCAATGGAAAAGAAGGATTCAGTGAAGATTATTATAAGGCATGTCACCTCTGCATCATTAAAGGTGCGACAGGCCAAGCATATTTCAAAGTCAGTGTGGGAATTGAGTTCCACCAACACCACAAACTCCATGACCACGGGGCTAAGCTTCATGATCACAGAGGTGAAGGTCGGCAGATATCGGGGAGGCTGTGGTAGGGGGAGGGTGTGGTAGGGGGTAAGGGTGGCTCGTGGGCCAAAGTGGACGCATAGGATTTTTGAGAGGAGATCAATGTGGAAGGATGCATGGGGGCAGAGTCCTTGCGAGGAATGGGGAGGGAGATAGGGGCATTGGGTAGGTATTAACAGATGACAAGGGTGAGGCTGCAGGTGTCAGGGAGTTGAGGGTCAGGATTTGAGAGGATGAAGGAGTGGGGTAAAGGAGGTGTAGGAGTGAGGGATGGGGTTGTGTCCATGGGGATGGGTGGGTCACGGAGATCAGTGGTTTTCTTTGTGGATAGGGTGGGGGCAGGGTCAACATTAGGGCATTTGGTAGGTTTCTTGGATAGGGCAGTTTGAGAAGGACACTGTGGGGTGGGTTCGAGGGTTAGGTGTCGGTGGAAAGTTTATCCCTAAGTGTCAGGTGGTGGAGGGGGTGGGGACGTGGGTGTGGCAGTGATTGTGGCACGGCATACTGAGATTTGTGCTGGCTGGGAGCCTGATGTAGGTGGTGCAGAGAGTGGTGAGAAGTCCGGAGATGACGATGGGGTGGCAGCTACAGGTGAGGGAGAGTCGGGGAAGTGATGGGCGTAAACAGCACAGGAGTAGGATGAACAGGGAGGGAAGTGGTAATGGTGATGGGATCTGCTGAAGAACTCCATGTAATGGTGGTCGGAGCAGTGGAAGAGGAGGTGAAAATGATGGAGGTGGTAAGGTGGGCCATGGTGGCGGTGAGCAAGTGGGGGATGAAGACGGTGACAGCAGTGGTGACGGCAGAAGCGACGAGAAACGGTGGCGTCGGCGAAGAACTCGGCAATAGTGGCAACAGCAGCAGTAACGAGATAGCCCTCGATGACGTAGGGGTCAGAAGCAACTCCACCAGGGTGGTGGCGGCAGCCCTCTGCAGGCAGTGCCGGTGGACCAGTGACTTACTCTGGGCAGCAGTTGAATGATGAGGGCAACAGGGACGGCGGCGAGTGCAGGAACTGGTGTGGGGCAGAGCCCCACCAGGGCGGTGGTGGTGAGCACCCGGCAGCAACGGCGAGCAGTGGGTGGCAGTGGCTGTGGCGTAATCCTGGGATGAGGAAATGAGGGAGTCCAACCCTCAAGATTTCTCTCAACCTCTTGTCTAGTTGCGATTTCAGTGACAAGTTGCAAGTAGAAGTTGCAAGTAGCAACTAAAATCACCAGTTAACATTAGATGCCGTATGTGATCTGTTATCCTCTATCCGTACTTTGTATGTTATTGTGTCTCACAATATGGGTGTATTACGTGCTTATGGTCAAAAAAATTAACGAAGAAGCTGATTTTCTCTGAGAAAAATTTTATACTCAGTTGAGAATTGGGGCAGCCGAGTAATGTGAAGGCCGAATAGAGGTTGTGGTAGCCTTCCGTATACACCTCCCACACCCCATGCGGATCCTAAACGACCTGATTCCTTTCCATCTGCTCTTCTTCCTCAAACATATCTGCATCCTGTACACCTCCCACAGACTTGATCCCCCCATTCCCTGGATGTTCCTCTCCTTTTGAACCCACACCCACAGCCGTGCCTTCATCATTGTGCCCCACCTACCCTGCACCTCTACACCCTTTATCTCCTTTCCCAAGGTGGCTTCCATCACTCCCACTCCCAGATGATGCCCCATCTCCCTCCATTTATCCCTCCTTTCAACTTTGATCCTCACCTCCCCCTCCCTACTGCTGTCTATTTCCCAGGCTCCCCTTCCCTCTCCCAGCCCATCCTGTTTTTCCCTCTTCCCCGGCTACAGTCTTTTGACTCCCTTCTCTCCCCTGAGTACTTTTGATTTTCCGTCCTATGGCTTTCCCCACACCCTCTCTTGTCCACCCTGCCCCCCCCCCCCCCCCCTTATGAGTCCTCTTCATCCATTGGCTCCTCTCCCTTTGCTTTTTCCTCGCCTCCCCTCTTCTCCCCCCCCCCCCTGACCAAGACTGTGGTGTGTCATTTCCATGCCAACTTTTTAGCGCAGTGTTTTAAGTGAGTGTTAAGTGGTGTGCGTCTTTTCCGAAGTGTTGTGAGCAGAAACTATACTGTCACTGATTGTGATTTTTTATATCTCTTGCGAACAGAAACCAGACTGTCACCGTTTTTCTTAATTGTCTGTTTACTGTTGTACTTGTCTGCTTCCTGTGTACTTAATTACCATTGCCAACTCTTTGTTTTATATTTTAACTTCCACAACTTTCCGCCATTTTACAATTTAAAAGCCACCATTTTTATTGCCTGCTTTTATTACTTATTATTATGTTTTAAAAATTCTGTAGGCTGAAGAGCGGCATACTGCTCCAGCCATGTAAGTAAAGTCCTCAGCTACTTTTTTGATGCGTCACTTAAGCAAGGAATAGTTCCTAAGAGGCTTAAGTATGCAGTTGTATAACCGCTGTATAAGAAGGGGGATAAGACGGATACTGCTAACTATAGGCCAATATCACTACTGACAAGCTTTTCAAACGTTTTAGAGAAACTAATGCATGCCAGGATAGTTAAGCATCTCAGTGAACACAATAGCTTCAGCAAAAGTCAGTTTAGATTTCAGAAAGGTTTGTCAGTGGTAGATGCAATATTTGCATTTACTGGCACACTCTTGGAATCTATCAACAAAAAACAAAGTGATTGGCATATTTTGTGACCTAACAAAAGCATTTGACTGTCTAAATCACCAAATTTTTTTACAAAAAGCTGCACATCTCGGTATAAGTGGTGCAGCAGGGAAATGGCTCAACTCATAACAGCAAATAAGGTTTTAAATGAAACGGTGAACTGGTTCAACATTAATGGTCTTATTTTAAATTACTGTAAAACAAACTACATTCAGTTCTTCAAAACATCCAAAGATGAGGAAATATTTGTTAAGATAGGTGAGCAGACAATAAACAGGGTAGATTCCTCAAAATACCTAGGCTTGCATATTGATAGCAAACTGAATTGGTCAAACCACATCATGGATCTGTGCAAAAGACTAAGTTCAGCATCATACGCATTGTTTCTTCCTATAGAAATGTGGAAACCATGAAGTCAGCGTATTATGGTTACTTTCATGCAATTATATCATATGGAATTATATTTTGTGGAAATCAGCCACTGGCTAAAAAAGTACTGTGTGTACAAAAAAGAGCCATAAGGATCATGTGTGGAGTCCATCCTAGAGCCACATGCAGGAATCTTTTTAAGAAGCTTGAAATAGTTACATCCACTTCGCAATATATATTCTCGTTGATGTGCTTCATAAGGTAAGATAAATCCATCTTTAAGCTGAATAGTGCATATCACAGTCACAATACTAGAAGGAAACATGATATCCACTATGAACAGCCAAATCTAAGTATGGTGCAGAAAGGAGTCCATTTCAATGGCTGTAAGATTGTTAATGCCCTCCCTTCAAGAATTAAGTGTTTGGTAGATGATGATCTCCTGTTTAAAAAAAACCTTAAGGCAGTTCCTATTGCAAGGATCATTTTATACATTAGAAGAGTTCCTGAACTACAGTGTTTAACATTTCTTGTATTGTAAATTGCAAATGTATGCCCAAATTTGTATTTGTAAAACGGAATATTTTTATTGTAAACATATATTTTGCACTGTTTATTTCTCTGTAACACTTATTATTTTGTAATCTTTATCGATCTCTAAAATGTACTTTTGTATTGGGACCTAAGTTACTGTTTACTGCTTTTTGTTTTGTTTTATGTATTACCATCAATTTTAGCCAAAAGCTTGTAAAATTGACACGTTCCATATCCTGTGATAGTGTCACAACATGGATCACCGGAACAAGAGATAAATAAATAAATAAAAATACGAAGCTGCTGCCAGCCCAACCCCTTCCAGAGGGAATCGAAACTCAATAAAAGAAAAAGAAGTTAAAATTGCATGGTGATTTTAAAACCAGATAATGGCTAAGTCTCTGATGAGTATTTTGATGCATATTTCACACATATATTGAACATAAACTACAAAAAATTCAATCTGGTGTCTACTAGGTAACTTTTACCAAACATTAAACAGCTGTATTCACAAGACTGACATTATTTCCAACAGTTTAATACACAGCTATACCTTTGTCTGCATTTTAAAATATTGCATTAATAATATTCCCAATTTCAACTTGTATCTGTAAGATCAGTGCTTTCCAATGTTTTGACGTGCACATCATCAATCTGTAAACACGCATCCTTCTGTCCTAACCTAGAGATTGGGCTACGCTACAGGTCAGTCGGTCATCACAATTAACATTCAAGGATAAACGGATCAGTATCACACTCTAGCAAGTCGTTATCATTAAATACGTGGCAGAAAATGTGGGGGAATGGAATGTGAATGGAATTTTCGTTAGTCAGTCTCAGTATGGTTCACATCTATTTATCATTCCTTTCTAATCACATAATAACTTCAGTTACGCACTGTACCAATACTCATTTTGCACACTTTATTATCAACTATGGCTCCTTTACGGTGCGAATTCTTCAAGAGTCATTTTGAATCTTCATGACTATCTCTTCTAAATGTGGATGGGTAAATAGAGCATCCAGTAGTCGCGCCTGACAAAATCACGAGGATTATTAAAATTTTATATTGCTACTAATTACTAGCAATATAATTCACATTATACAACTGCTAATACTTCTGGTAATGAAAGCACTTGAGTGGGGGGAGGTTTCACAGTTTGCACAAACGATGCCCCAGATTCATTTACAAACATAGAAACTAACCTTACTTCTGACAAAGACGATGTAAAGACGCTGTGACAATTTTTCCAGTTTTGCTGTCACTGGCATTTTGAATTATCGATAAATCAAGTGACTTACAATGAATGTAGTTCAGATACTTGTGAAGGCGCAACAACGTGGTTAGAACCCGTATTCAAAATATGAGCTCCTATGGTACTGTGTGGTAATTACCGATATGACTCTCAATATCGCACTATCAATACTTTCACACTTGTTCCATTAATTTAAACTAAAGCCACATGAAGAACATACGTGAACCGAACTTAATGCTTTGTATCGTTAAAACGAAGATTAGTCTTTGAGCTAGCGATATAGAAATAGTATGTAATAAGTTTAATTAACTTGTAGGCACGATCATCATTAGCCGTGCCTTGCAAAAATTGAATACATTAATATTACTTTGCGTGTTATGTCCAGTAATCAAAAATGGTTGAATATGTAGAAATTGTACCACAAATATTGCCAGGTATGAAGTATTCACTTCATAATTAATTGGAATATACATGCATTTATAGCAGCAGAATAAAAACAATTACAGCTAGAGACTTCTTTATTACATGCATCATCTGCCTGCAGAACCTATAATTGCAAACTGAAATGAAATATGAAGAATTTACATCATTTGGAGTGAAGCTCCGAACCGCAGTGTTGCTAGATGTTACCGATAGATGGCACCTTAATACGCTGAGTGAGAAAGTGTTGCGGGTCTCTCTCTCTCGCTTTGCTAACAGCACTCAGCAGTTACCGAATACTTGTAGCCACACCAGTCTTATACATTGCTTGTTTAAAATGGGAGATGTGATGCATATTGATAAGTTTTATGAACATTTTACACCCGTGTTGTACTACTATTTGCATTTGACACATTTTACTGTAGTAGAAAAACACCTATAAAATGCCGAGAAATTAAAAAAAATCATTTATATTATTCGTATTACATTTGCATATCTGTTATAGCTTTCATGTCATGTTACAATTCCACGTGTCCTGTAACAATACAGCGCACGCAAGTAAACAAATAATGAAAGCGTATTGCTTGAACTAGATTTTCTTACTATAGATAGAGACGGTCTGTTTTGTTGGTTCAGTAATATGCCTTACATTTTAGTATCATTCCAACAAGTTTTCGCGATCAAATGTGACGATTCATCGCATATTAGTTCAAGCTAAAATACTGTATGTGATGTGGCTTCTTTTCTCTGATCCCCAAATTCCCGTTTTTTGTCCCTCTTTATCAAGATTTGATTCCCCTCAAAGGGGGAGGCGGGCTGGCAGCAGCGTAATATGCCGCTCTGCAGCCTACAAAATAGTTTAAAAACTTAATGAGTGAAGAATAAACGATATAACCAGGAGCTAAAACGGTGACGGGTTAAAACCGTAATAGGGCGTAAAGTTGCGTAACTTAAAATAAAAATAAATAAAAAACCAAAGGGTCAGCGATGCTGATTAAAATACATAGTAATTAGACAGGCACATTTAAAGAAACATGGCGACAGTTTGGTTTCTGTTCGCAAAAACACACCCAGTGACAGGATGGGGTCTGTTCACAACACGTAAAAACAGGATGCACAATGCTGTCACATCACTGAAACACCGCACTATCAAGTAGACAAGAAAGCAGATGGTGGAGTGGGTGGGGGGGGGGGGGGGGAGGGGGGCAGGCAGACAGCAGAGTGGGTAAAGGGGGAAAGGAGAGGAAAAGCAAAAGGGGGGAGCCGATGGAGGAAGAGGACACAGAAAAAATGGGGGCAGGGCGAAGGCGACAAGGAGTGGGGAAGGCAGTGGAGGGAAAAGCAAAAGGGTTTGAGGGCCGAGAAAAGGAATCAAAAAGAGGGTGGGTGGGAGAGAATAAACAGGATAGAAGGGGGGAATGGGAGCTCGGGAAAAGGACAGAGGGAGGGATGGGGAAGTGAGGATCAGAGTTGACTGGGATAAATGGAGGGAGAGAGGGCATCATCTGGGAGGCAAGGTTGACAAGCCACCTTGGGAAAGTAGATGAAGGGTGTAGAGGTGGAGGGTAAAAGGGACACAACAGTGAAGGCAAGGTAGCGAGCGGGCATCAGAAAGGAGAGGAGCAGTGAGGGAGGTGGGGGGGGGGGGGGGGGGGATCAAGTCGGCCAGAGGTTTAAAGGACTCAGATATGCTCGAGGAAAAGGAACTGATTGGGGATAGGAATCAGGTCATAGAGGATCTACTGGGGTAAAGGAGGTATATACGAAAGGCAAGGTGGACTGCATGGCACTCAAGGATCCGGAGGGACATAT